>NC_047071.1:17752267-18057429 GCF_902459465.1 Asterias rubens
AGGTTCTTTCATGGTGCATGAGGTGGGGCAAGAGTTGTGATCAAGGGGCACTGGGGGCCATTAAACAAAAAAAAAGCAAACCAGGATCCCAATTCTGGTAATATTTTTTTTGGTAACGGCATGTTTAGAATAACCAAAACAAAACTAATCTGAAATGAAAGTTGTTCAAGTTGTTGACAACTCGTTCAAGTTTAATTCCTTGACCGAAAGGGAAATCGGGTTTGTAATTTATTGCTATAGATGCGACTCCCACGTCCTTAATATATGGAAACACTGACAAACAAAATCATTGCGGAAAGAGAATTCAACTTTGCATGATGGTGTATTAATATAGAAGATTAATTGTGATTAACATTCAGATTTAAAGCCAACTAACCGTCATCTTTTCTTTGTGAACAGCTTAGAGAAAATAATGGCCGAGAGCTTAATTTGTTGTTATCGCGGTTTGGTGTTGCTGGTGTTGCTCGCGGTCGTGGTAACTCACTTTGCCGATGCTCAAAGTAAAATACTTTATACGGCTACAACATCATCAGTGTCAGTAACAACAAGGGAACGGCTGATACAACTTACGCCATCGAGGACCTCGACGCAGGACCAGGCCCCGGTCGTGTTTAGTAAAGGTCGAGATGGTCCAACTTACGAGAATGAGGGCCCAGGCAAGTTGGGAGCACATCCATCTTGCGGGGGCTTGGCTCACCAAATGACGGGTCCTGCGATGGAAGCAGCAGGCTTGTACGAAAACGCACCTTGTTTGACCGACAACATCTCCGATGACACTGTGGCACAAAGAGCGATCCCTTCATCTATGAAAGACTGTGAGGATCAACAAGTCTATATGAACCACCAGGTACAGAAAGGAAAGCCGCATCTGGGACCGCGGAAATGATCGAGGGCAAGAAGTGCAACATTTGTAACTCTTTTTGCAAAACCAGCTAAAAGTCACTGATGACATTAAGATCTACGTAGTCATGTCCATGCATGGCCATGTCAAGTCTTCCGATGTGCTTCAAAATGTGCAATGAGTTACAGGCCTTGGTGTCATAAAAAAAAAATGTTCTCGAACCCAGCTTTAAAATGAACATCCACATCACATCACATCATGGACGCAATACGCAACCTTTGAACTTGACACTTCTGAAAGTACACTTGTTTCAGGGCCATCGATTGCACTTGTTTCAGGACCATCAATAAATTGTGTCTCAGCGCCCTTGAGCAAACCTAGATCTAGCTTTAATAGAGCTTAAAGGCAGTGGACACTATTGGTAATTGTCAAAGACTAGTCTTCACAGTTGGTGTATCTCAACATATGTATAAAATAACAAACCTGTGAAAATTTGAGCTCAATCGGTCATCGAAGTTGCAAGATAATAATGAAAGAAAAGTAACCCTTGTCACACGAGGTTGTGTGCGTTTAGATGGTTGATTTCGAGACCTCAAGTTCTAAATCTGAGGTCTCGAAATCAGATTCGTGGAAAATTACTTCTTTCTCAAGAACTATGGCACTTCAGAGGGAGCCGTTTTTCACAATGTTTTATACCGTCAACCTCTCCCCATTACTCGTCACAAAGAAAGGTTTTATGCCAATTATTATTTTGAGTAATTACCAATAGTGTCCACTGCCTTTAATGATAGATTGATTGATTGATTGAACTATCATAATCAGCTAGCGATCGGCGATACAAAATTTACTGAAACCTAGCACGAGGGATGTCTGGGGTTCAGTTGCCTTTGAAGGTGCCTTTAAAAGAGTGACCCTATTATGCTCAGAAAGAACTAATCAACGTGTTTTGGACACCTTTGGCAATAATTGTCAAAGACCAGTCTTCTCACTTGGTGTATCTCAACATAATGCACAAAAAAACAAATCTGTGAACATTAATTGAAATCAATTAGTCGATCGTCGAAGTTGCGAGATAATAATGTAAGAAGAAAAAACCTTGTCACACGAATGTGTGCGCTTTCAGGTGCTTGATTTCAAAAGCTAAAAATCTAATTCTGAGCAATAATTGCTAATAATCGTTGTTATTACCAATAGTATCCAGTGCTTTTAATAATGTCATTGTACGCCATATAGGGGAAGATAACTAGCAAGTGAGAAAATAATAGGAATTGTGGGGACTTTGCTGGTGTGGTTTTTTTTCGTCAAGCTTTTGTATCATGTAAAATTTACTCTGATTATGTTTTATCTCAAAATTCAATACTTCAAAATGGAGGTACACCGGGACCATTTTTTTTTTCAATTATGTAGTTATGAACAATTGAATGTTGGTTCAGTTGTGGGCCCTATAATCGGAGCGCAAAAAAAAACGAAGCGGTCTGGCCACAATGTGTACGCACGACCCATGGTTATACACTTTACTACATCAATAGCGATGAGAAGGATTTCGGTTCACTACAAAGTGAACCGAAAAGTGGTAATAATTGGACGCCCTCAAAATGAATACAAAAATAATGACAACGCTAGTGCACCCATGGTGTCATTTAGTGGGTGCGTTTTGCGGTCGTAGAGTACTTCCATATTCAATAATTAATCCCTTTTTATCGGAATTGAGTGGATTTCTCTGGGTCAGCGTGACGTTTATTTTTGTCCTTATTATAAATGTTTGTAGTGACATTTTACTTAGTTCGTGCTCTTTTTTTAACTGTTGTGAACTTTTAAACCAGATTAACTGCTATTTCTGCTCATCTTTTCATCCGGCATTTTAAATGTTTTGACTGTATAGGCCTGCTGCGTTTTTGAAAGCGCTTCATAAATGCAATTAATAAGTTAAGTTTAGTTAAGTTAAGTTAAGTTATCATTGAATCTCTGTTTCGGCTGGTGAGTGTTGGGAACGGACTTTGGGGTAGGTCTTACTGTTTTATCAAACTTCAGCTTCGGACTCCGGGTCTGTAGCTATATCGGGTGCTCCACGTAGTACGAAGTTTAAAGGCAGTGGAAACTATTGGTAATTACTCAAAATAATTATCAGCATAAAACCTTAATTGGTAACGAGTAATGGGGAGAGGTAGATGGTATAAAACACTGTGAAAAACGGCTCCCTCTGAAGTGACGTAGTTTTCGAGAAAGAAGTAATTTTCCACAAAATTTGATTTCGAGACCTCAAGTTTAGAATTTGAGGTCTCGAAATCAAGCATCTGAAAGCACACAACTTCGTGTGACGAGGGTGTTTTTTTCTTTCATAGTTATTTCGCAACTCCGACGACCAATCGAGCTCAAATTTTCACAGGTTTGTTATTTTATGCATATGTTGAGATACACTAAGTGAGAAGACTGGTCTTTGACAATTACCAATAGTGTCCACTGTCTTTAAGGAAACCCAGTAAATACTCCATCAGGAAATTTCTAAAGACTGGGGTTATCCACAAGGAAATTTGTTTACAAAGTCCATTGGAAACATTTAAATGAAGAGACAAAGGAAAAGAACGAAGGAATGCTACAGAAGGATGCATTTTTTGAGAATAAGTGCGTAGGTGTGTTTTCGACTCGGTTGTTATAGCGCCCTCTTTTGAGATATTTCAAGGGCGCCACCAATAGTTACAATTGCTTCGCATTACGGTTACTAGTAAAAACATCAGCATTCCTGTCAACAATAACTTGGTTTTGTTCTCAAGTTCTTGTGCAATTCTTCACCATATAATGCTCGCGTAAAGTAAAGGAAACGGTAGTGCAACTTAATGAGTAAAACTTGTTGTGATCACTGGTGTTGATCTACACTGTATGTAGTAAGAAGCAACACAAAAGTCATGACAGAATAGATCGAGTGAGACTGTGACGGTGAGTGTAGACTGTGTATGTAGAGAGTTGCAGTGGAGCTCGAGCGTTATTCGTTGCCATTGATGGATGGTGAAGTTTCTGTGATGATGATTTGATAGATCGTGAATCTTTCCCAAAGTTTTAATAATGCAATGAATGATGGATCAGCAAGCCAGTCAGGACTCCACAACAAGGACAAGGGAGAAAACAGGTGAGTCAGGCCTACTCCGTCCTAGTCCTAGTCCTACCAACCTAGCCCACCTGTGACCTTGTTGAGCTGTAAAATAAATGGCTCCGCTTTTATTTTTAACATCATCGGTCTCATCACTGTCGCCATTACGACAGTGATCAGACCGATGTTAAAAGCGCGAACGGAGCCATTTACAGCTCAACAAGGTGGGCTAGCCTACTCTAGGGAATAGAACTATTTTGGTTTCGTCTGGCTATTGTCTCCCATAACCTCATAGGCTAGGTTTTTAATATCTCTCACGCGTTAAACGATGATGGTTCAATCATTGTTCAATGAATTTTGGAATAAAAAATCTCTCTTTATTTTTATTTTAATCTCGCCAAAATATGAGGCTCTATGTGTCCTTTGATATCTCAATGTCCAAGGGGCAACCAGAGAACCCACTCCGCAATCTCAACATTTTTTAAAAGTTATAAATTCTTACCGTAATTCAGTCCCCAAATACTCCGTTTTACCACTACACTACAAATGCTGATTGTCCCCGAACGCATTTAACGCGTGAGAGATATAAACCTATGAGGTTACGGGAGACGATAGCCGGACGAAACGGAAATAGTTCTAGGAGTACTAAGTTAGGATGTCGATCGTACTCATCAATCGCGAGTGATTATTGATCTTATAATGATGCATGATGATGATGAGGTAAAAAATGTGTTTTCATATTGCAATGGGGATCCTTGCAATGTGCCTACAGCTACAAATTTCAATACAGTCCTGACTGTATAAACTTAAACGGAGGCCATTACCTCTGGTCTTGGCTTTGTTGATGCCACACTAAAAGTAAAAGTTTCCCATCCCGTAGGCTAGCAACCCAGTTACTCTGGGGCACTGTACTCGTTTTTTTCGAAATCTTTTGGGAACCAGACGTCTTGTTCCCAGACGCGTGTCCATATTATGTTTTGTACACTAAGCATGGTTGGGTGTTTTTTTCTTTCTAGGATGAACGTGTGCAGATATTGTCCGCGTTTGTCCTGGGGAAAAAAAATAATATGCGCACGCTTGTCACGTGTCGTGACTTCGCGATACGTTCGGCAGAGTTTGGGGACAATCAGCATTTGTAGTGTAGTGGTAAAACGGAGTAGTTGGGGACTGAATTACGGTAAGAATTTATCATTTTAAACAACTTTTGAGATTGCGGAGTTGATTTTCTGTTGCCAACATGGCCAATGAGAGTTCAAAGGACACATAGAGCAAGTTTTGGCGAGATAAAAAAAAGTAAATAAAGGAGATTTGCGTTTCCAAAATTCAATGAACCAGTATCGTGAATGTCGTAAGGGATATAAACCTATGAGGTTACGGGAGACTATAGCGGACGAAACCGGAATAGTTCTAGGAGTAGGGCGCTAGTACGTCGGAGAATGTCAAAATTTTGAAAAAAAGAGTACATTGCCCCAGTAACTGGGTCTAGTTTATGGCAGTTAACTTTCTTATGTTTAAATCCTATTTATAGATTTATTAACAGGAACGTGTGTCACCAAGCAGATATTGAAAACAAGAAGTGGAGAATTCGATATTGAAAGTATCCACAGCCTACACCTGAGAGAAATGGGTTAGTTTCTATTCTTCAGTATTTCCTTGTACAGTTTTGATTTCCTGATCAATTGTGAAGTGTAAGTGTACACTGGCGCTTCAACATTATTACCCCTGGTCACTGGGCCTAAACTATCTCAGCTCCCTGGGGAGTATACCTTGTTCAAGACATAGAATCACTTTATTATCAGTTTCTGTCTTCTTTAAAGGCAGTGGACACTATTGGTAATTACTCAAAATAATTATCATCATAAAACATTTCTTGATTACGAGTAATGGGGAAAGGTTGATGGTATAAAACATTGTGAGAAACAGCTCCCTCTGAAGTGACGTAGTTTTCGAGAAAGAAGTAATTTTTCATGAATTTTATTTCGTGACCTCAAGTTCAGAATTTGAGGTCTCCAAATCAAGCATCAGAAAGCACACAACTTCGTGTGACAATGGTGTTTTTTCTTTCATTATTATCTCGCAACCGATTGAGCTCAAATTTTCACAGGTTTGTTATTTTATGCATATGTTGAGATACACCAACTGTGAAGACTAGTCTTTGACAATTACCAATAGTGTCCACTGTCTTTAATTTAAATGCAATTTCACCTGTTTTAGAAATGGTTGATCTTGGCATGGTACGTCACATTTATACATTATTTGCTTGATTGTCAATTAAAATAATTATGACTTACTTCTTTTCCAGATATTGATAACCTTGGTTGCATTGGAGACTGCACATACCTAGAACGTCTTGATATCAGCAGAAACGACCTTGTTAACCTTCGACCTTTGACCCCTCTCAAGCAGCTGTCCTATTTGAATATCTCTGCTAATCGCATTACAGATATTGGTAAGTATGAGGTGCCAAGTGGTGATGAGGTTTGTTTGTTTGCCTGTTGGGGGTGTTTGATGGTTGTTTGTTTGTTTTCTGTCAAGGGAACTCGGCAAACACTCATAAGGGGATATAAACACCAAGCTGGCAACAGCCAATCTCACTCATACAAACATTAATTTAAGGTGTTGTGGACAAGTCGTTTATGGTCTGTCGCGTTGAGATAGTCGATTCGCGGTGGTGTTGCGTATGATTCAGGTTTCCCCGATCGGATACTGTTCTCGCGAAATCACTGCTCTCGCGCGATCTGCTTGCTGCCAACTTCTACAAATGGGACAGTAGTTGTGAGAGCAGTAATCTCGCGGAGCCAGCAGTTTCGCGAGGGAGTCAGAACGCTTTCACCGCAACAGACATTTAACGACTTGTCCACAAGTTTAGAGGAGTGGGGGTCTAGAAAAAGTGTACGGTGTTTGTGAAAATGTTGATAATTTGAACAGCCCCCTTAGGACTCTCGGCTTTTATGTTGACAGTGTTGATATCTTAGATTTCAGATCCCTTGAAGGAACTCGTGAATCTTCAAAAGCTTAATGCCTCCAGGAATCTCATTGGCAATAGTCTCCAATCCCTAGCAATCTCAGACTCCTTCTCCAGTCTGATCTTGCATGATGATGCTTGTTGTTTTATATTTCAGATCCCTTGAAGGAACTTGTGAATCTTCATAAGCTCAATGCCTCCGGGAATCTCATTGGCAGTAGCGACAGTCTCCAATCCCTATCAAGCTTAGACTCCTTTACCAGTCTGATCTTGTATGATGATGCTTGTTGTTTTATATTTCAGATCCCTTGAAGGAACTTGTGAATCTTCATAAGCTCAATGCCTCCGGGAATCTCATTGGCAGTAGTGATAGTCTCCAATCTCTTTCAAGCTTAGACTCCTTCTCCAGTCTGATCTTACATGATGATGCTTGTTGTTTTATATTTCAGATCCCTTGAAGGAACTCGTGAATCTTCAAAAGCTCAATGCCTCCGGGAATCTCATTGGAAGTAGCGACAGTCTCCAATCCCTATCAAGCTTAGACTCCTTCTCGAGTCTGATCTTACATGATGATGCTTGTTGTTTTATATTTCAGATCCTTTGAAGGAACTCGTGAATCTTCATAAGCTCAATGCCTGCGGGAATCTCATTGGCAGTAGTGATAGTCTCCAATCCCTATCAAGCTTAGACTCCTTTACCAGTCTGATCTTACATGATGATGCTTGTTATTTTATATTTCAGATCCCTTGAAGGGACTCGTAAATTTTCATAAGCTCAATGCCTCCGGGAATCTCATTGGCAGTAGTGATAGTCTCCAATCCCTATCAAGCTTAGACTCCTTTACCAGTCTGATCTTGTATGATGATGCTTGTTATTTTATATTTCAGATCCCTTGAAGGAACTCGTGAATCTTCAAAAGCTTAATGCCTCCGGGAATCTCATTGGAAGTAGCGACAGTCTCCAATCCCTATCAAGCTTAGACTCCTTCTCCAGTCTGATCTTACATGACGCAGTGACTGATCTGAACAATCCGATATGCCTCAATGCATCTTATAAAGCCAACGTTATGGCCATCCTGCCAAGGTTAACGACCCTCGACGGGGAGAGAGTGACGGGAAAAGGCAGCGAGTTGTATCAACTGTGTAAAAAACTGGATGCCATGTTGGAAGGTATGTGTAGTTATTGTTTTATTTGTTTATATCAACAGCCGTCGATTTCACCAAACTCTTTCTAACTTACATGTAGGATTAATCTTAGGGCTTAGGACAATTTAAGTTTCATAACCATAGGCGTAAGGATGCATTGAACTCGAGATAGGATTAATCCTAGCATTTCATGAAATCAGCTGCAGGCCTCAAAGTAACCAACTGCCGTGGCACCCTGTGCTTTTGCTGCGGTGCCCTGTTCATGGTTCTTGTACAAATTTACTTTTTCCTCATAGAAGTGCCCCTCAAGAGTTCAAAGTTCATGGCCTGCGTCAAGACTGATTGTGACCAAGCGGTCAAGCACAGCGGACTCAAAGTCTGATCAACTTGAGTCAGGTCCCGGTTGTGACACATGTGTCTTTAAGCTTGACGATTATTGCTTCGTCCTGCAGATGGGACATAAAGTGTTGGTCCGTTGTGAAACGAACGTAAAAGAACCCAGTTACACTTATCGCTAAGAGAGGGGGTTTGCCCAGGTGATTCTGGCAATGACTGTTGAGTGAGCCGCTGCACACTGTAAACCCATATAAATTCCAACTTAAATTCAATTCAATTCAATTTTATGTTCAGTTTATTGTCCATAAAATGGAAATTTGCTTTTTTGAACATGCTCATAACAGTAAACATATTTGAAAAATTACAGAATTACAAATGGGCCTCATAATTCATTAACTTCAAAACCTGGCGGAAATGGTCTTTTTTGGATAGAATTACATTTCATTTTAAAATGGTAACTATCTGTAACTACATATAGATGAAGCTAAAGAGAGTCCACCTGCCAGAACAGCAGCTGAAGAATCATGGGTCTCTAAAGACTTCTGGCAACTGAAAGCACCAGGGAAGACCGAGGAGACAGGATGGGAGGTGGAGAAACAGTTCCAAGGTAAAATTTCTCGTCCATGTTGGAGTTCTTAAAGGAACACGTTGCCTTGGATCGGACGAGTTGGTCTATAAAAAGCGTGTGAAACTGTTTGTTATGAAATGCATATGGTTAGAAAGATGTTTTAAAAGTAGCATATAATGATCCACACAAGTATTACTCAAAATTGCACGGTTTTCATTTTAGATCGCGAACTAAACATGGTAGGCCTGTGGGAGTCAAAAATTTGACTCCCATAAATGGCCGACCGTGTTAGTCGACGAGGTAAAAAGAAAACCATGCAATTTCGGGGCATATTTGTGTAGATCATTGTATTCTACTTTTACAACATCTTTCTAACCATATCGATTTTATAACAATTGGTTACAGAACGCTTTTCAAAGACCAACCCGACCGATCCAAGGCAACGTGTTCCTTTAAAGAAAATGAAGATGACAAGTGGCAAAATTCTCACGAGTGGGCAAAAGGGCCAAAAGCAAATATATCACAGTTTGATATGGTAGAAAGTCTAGAGTTGTAAGTCCTCTGTTCTGTTTTTTTTTTATTGACATTTGAGTCCTTGTCCATCCTAGACATTGGCAGTGTGCTCTTCATATCAGCAAAATGTTAGTGTTGTAGAAACAGCACTCCTGACGATGACTAGAGCAAGCTAGTCGAAACGCTGAGACCAATTTAAGAACTGACTCCCCATGATCATATAAGCTTAAGTAGTAGTCCCATCCTATTTTCTATACCATCTGCCCGGGTAATAGTTTAAAAAGCTGGACAGTTCTTTTCAGAACTGAGAAGTTTCCCGAACCCCCAAACATCTACCTCGTGGTAGTAGAATAAAGAACAAACTCTATCTGGCAAGTAGATACACACATGGTGTTACCACAAACCAAATATATATTGTAGACACAGATAAAAGTGTTGTGCACAGCCACAATCTTGGGTACACGCGTGTCCATTTTATGAACAACAGTCAATTAATAATCACTGTGTTAGTGATGAAGAAAAAAAACCTTGAGTTTGACAAATACAAGATCTGCAAAGAGTTACTCATTATTTATCTGTTGTTCATGTGTTGTCTTTGTCTTTGTAACAAAAAATGTATCCATGATTGTGGCTGAGCATTTGTCATAGACACTCACTGAAAGATATGACCTTTTATTTTTTTTTTATAAGTAGGCAGGCTCTATTCAAATTATTTACTCTTTTTCAATTTTTTTTTTCTTCAGATATCTTAAAAAGCTGCCGAGACTTGGAACTTGATGCTTCCAGGAGTCTGACGAACGAACCAGAAAAATCAACTATTTGAAGTTATGACTTCTCAGCATTAAAAAGAGAAAAATCATTCCAGTTCGTCAGATTTCATTCCCACCACAAAACAGCTGAAACAGTTAGCCGCCTTTTCACAAAGAAGCAAATCTGTGCCACAGCCAAAAAATTCCTTGTTTAGAGAAAATTGTTTGGTTTTTTTTAAGTGGGAATGTGCAGAATTTAGCAGACAAAAGTCATTCCAGTTCTTTAGCTTTCATTCCAACCATCAACCACAAAAAACATTTTTGCCACCGTTTTTACTATGTGGCAAATGTACTTAAAGGCAGTGGACACTATTGGTATAGACTAGCCTTCACAGTTGATGTGTCTCAACATATGCATAAAATAACAAACCTGTGAACATTTGAGCTCAATTGGCTGTCGAAGTTGTGAGATAATAATAAAAGAAAAAAAAACCTTGTCACACGAAGTTGTGTGCTTTCAGATGCTTGATTTTGAGACCTCAAATTCTAAATCTGAGGTCTCAAAATCAAATTCGTGGAAAATTTCTTCTTTCTCGAAAACTACGTTACTTCAGAGGGAGCCGTTTCTCAGAATGTTTTATACGACCAACCTCTCCCCATTGCTTGTTACCAAGTAAGTTTTTATGGTAATAATTATTTTGAGTAACTACCAATAGTGTCCACAGCCTTTTAGAAGAGAAAAATCATTCCTGCTCTTCGGATTTCATTCCCCCACAAAAAAAGCTTAAACAGCTTGTCACTGTTTTCACAGTGTGGATAATCTGTGCCATAGTCAAAATTCTGTGTTTGGCGAAAATTGCTTCCTTTTTAAAGTGGTATGTTCAACTGCAACATTTAGCAGAGAAAAGTCATTCAAGTTCTTCAGCTTTCATTCCAACCATCAACCACAAAACAGGTGAAATAGTTCACCGCCGTTTGCACTCTGTGGCTATTCTACTTAAATGCTTTCTTACAGCCCTTTCATACCACAGAGTGCTTTCAGACTTTTTTGGTTAACTTGCACACAAAAAGACTTAAAAAAAACTGTAGTAGCAACATCGTCCCATTCCTTGAAAAGTGAAAGAAGTGCTACACAATTTTGCATCATTAGAATTATTTGTATATATTGATTTATTGATTGAAATTTTTAAGAAGTGTATTTAGTTTTAGTTTTCAATGGTCTAGTTTTACCATTACAGCAATTTTGAAATATGAAATTTTTAGATTTGATTGCCAAATTAGTTTGTGATTTTTTTACTTGATTTGTTTTGTTCTTGCAATGAATTTTTTTCTTTATAAATAGAAGCAATTTGATTGCATTTGCTTAAAATTTGTTTTAATGTTTTCAGAAAAAAATTATATTTAATTAAAATCGTACAGGGTAATCAGATTGCAAGCTGTTAATGATTTATTTCAATGATGTTTTCATCACAACTATTTATTTTTTCAAACAGAATGAAATTTTTCATCTTTTACTTTCTCTGAATCCAGCTCTTTTCCAGCAAAGTCAATTTTGTTTGTAGGCCATACAAACCCACACACAGCTCTATGCTGCAGTCACTGTGTGGACACGCCTTTATTCTGTACACATAAGGAACATTTCTCTACACTCTAAATAACAGTGTGGACGTATGTAAGTCCCCATAGTGTTTCAAGTCACTGTGTGGACACTCCTTTATTCTGTACACATAAGGAACATTCATCTACACTGTAAATAACAGTGTGGACGTATGTAAGTCCCCATAGTGTTTCAAGTCACTGTGTTGACACTCGTTTATTCTGTACACATAAGGAACATTCTTCAACACTGTTAATAACACTGTGTGGACATGTGTGTAAGTCCACATAGTGTTTCAAGTCCCTACATTATGTGGTGGACTTCTTTTGTTCTCAAGTCCACACTTCATGTAGTGTTGAAACACAAAATATAGGATCTTAATTTTAGATTTGTTTAATCTCTTTAATTTGTTTGGGGTGCTGTGGGATTGTTATAATGGAGAACAATTGAATTCCAGTATCTCATATTATCAGGGGGCTCAAATGTACCACAGCTGCTCATTTATCTTGTATTACTTTACTTGGGGAGGTAGTGGGGGGGGGGGGGGGTTGTAAAACAAAGGTGTATGCAATCTCTATTTTTTAAAGGTGGTATGGCTTTCAAGAAGGTAATTTTCAGTAATCTTTTATCATATTCACCAATAGATGTGCAGAAAAATTCACTATTCCACATTTGTCAAGGATTTTATTATGCTTTTAAAACTGTTTGCTTTTTCCAGATTTTGTACCTTGTATTTTGACCTCTAGCTTTGTCTAAGTTTTTATGTGTTTGTTTGAATGTCTGTTTTGTGATGACTTTTGCATTTTTTTATTTTTATTTTTTTATTTTTTCTGAGTAGTATTGGGTTAATTTCTAATTTCTGGCTGGTCCAGATTCTTTGGTTTTCTTTGTTATAATATACCTATTGTTTATGAAAGTCATATTCGTATTTCCCTGTGATCACTACCAACAATGTTTTGTGTTTTTAGACCGAAATAAATAAAATAACTAAATTTATGAAACATTGTACTCGAGTCATTTCTTTTTAAAGCAATCCATGTGGGTGTGGAAAACAGTAAGTAATGCTCGACCACTAGAGGGCGCTATGGGCTACTATTGGAGTCAACAAATAATCTTGTGTCAAAAACTAGCATGCATCATGAAGGAGGTTTAAGAAAGTCATCTCCAAGAAGAAATGGAAATGAAAGTCGTACAATCTTAAGAATAATTTTCAGATTCACCAAACAAAAGTAAGGTTTTTGTGAGATTTTGCATGGGTTTATTAGTACATAAATATAAAGGCTCACCTTGTGTAACTCGCCATATTGGAAGATAAGGAATCACATGTCTCAACCCTTGAGGGCGCTATTTATACAATGAAAGTGGCAATAGACCTTATCGCAATTACCAATGCGCAAGCGCAGACTGTTGAATGAGGTGCATTGTGGGATATATATGGATCAAATTTGGATACCAGCAAGACCACAATGCACCTAATTCCAAGCTTTACGCGCGCGCCCCGGTATTTGCGAAAAGGTCTTGTGCATATAGGATTAAAGGGGCACATCTTACAGTTTTTTTTAGTTTTTTTATATTTGGTTCCCTGCAAATATTCGCTCCAACCAAAATAATGTTTTGATTTCCACAAACTATAACTTTATTGTCCTTTAACGGCCTCTAGTAATGTATAGTGGGAATCCCTGTTGTATTTTAGACCATTTCAGCAAGCTATTTTTTATTTTGTTATTTGTTCATTGATAGCAATAGTCTTTGTCTGAATAATTGCGTCCAGTGCACTATTCAGCCCGAGTTCCCCACTTTGCCCTTTAGGCGCTCAATATCTTTGAATCATTTGGTTTACTCGGTGCGCCATACCACCATCAGTCAGCCGGTCTTTTTGTGGTGCGCGCATGTGTGACAACTCGACCGCAGGAGGAAAGCAGCTTGCAAGAGGCTGTGTGTGACATACGACGTCGTCGGTGCGTAGACATCAGGCTTTTGCTACAGAAGAAACCTTAATTTGGCCAATTTTGGGGGGTAAAATGTCGGCAATTTGTGGACGATGTAAAGAAGGAGAGGTAGTGTTCGAGTGTGCCGACTGTGTAGGAAGTAAACGGCGTGGTAAGTGTTTCTTTTTACTTTCTTAAAATGCCACCCAGACAGACGAAAGAAAAGAAGCAAGAACAATGTCAATGTGTCTGCTGGCACCTTGTCAACAAACTCCACGTGTTTTGTGTATAGTGATGAAGGTCGAGTTGGTACTTCATTCTATCACCCGACTGATGAAATTTTATGCAGATGATTTCTTTAGAAAACTTGCTCAAATAAACAACAGCTCTGGTGATAGCAGAACAAACCTCATACAGTTCTAGGAGTAAAGGGTGTAACCTACGCAAGGATATTGCCGGCACTAGCTAACTTTAAAGGAAAGGTACATAGACGTTTGGTATAATATTTCTGAATTATTGGTTTTGTTGCACGTTACAGGTGAGTTGCTGCCGTTATGTGATCCCTGTAATACTTTAATCCATATCGGATTCCTCGAAGATCATCAAGTCATCTCTGTGGCAATAAAGGTATTACAAGACTGTCTGTTATTTTAAGTCTAGCTTTATATCTTGGTATCCTTGTACATTAGTTGCGATAACGTGACCCTCCTGCCGACGGCAGAGCCGGAGGGTTACGAACATATGCAACCTGTGCAGGGCGAAATGGTTAAAAGCAGTGGACACTATTGGTAATTGTCAAAGACTAGCCTTCACAGTTGGTGTATCTCAACATATGCATAAAATAACAAACCTGTGAAAATTTGAGCTCAGTCGGTCATCAAAGTTGCGAGATAATAATGAAAGAAGAAAACACCTTTGTCACACGAAATTGTGTGCGTTATAGATGGTTGATTTCGATACCTCAAGTTCTAAACTTGAGGTCTCGAAATCAAATTCGTGGAAAATTACTTCTTTCTCCAAAACTATGGCACTTCAGAGGGAGCTGTTTCTCGCAATGTTTTATACCACCAACCTCTCCCCATTACTTGTCACCAAGAAAGGTTTTATGCTAATAATTATTTTGAGTAATTACCAAGTCCACTGCCTTTAAACACGTACAATTTCGACAGCTAGTCAGCAAATTTGCTCCAGTTTTACCACAAATTCTAGGAACACGAACTTGATCCTCAATATCTAATAAATCCTTTCATATCACTCAAAACACCATTGAGGAAATAATTTTAAGAAAAATTACAAAAACTAACCAGATCCCCGAGCGAAAGAGTAAAAAATGTCCCAGGTTGTGAATTTGAATCTGAGTGGGGCGGAGCTTCGGCTGTGTGCACGTACGTCACCGGGGTCGTCGGACTCGGCGCTGCGAGTGGTGCATTGTGTATCCCTGCAACTGTGCAGCCGTAGTCTTGGTTCTAAGACCATTGCTGTTGCGCAGTCACACACAACCAACGTTCCGATCTATGCTTGACAAAAACTGTACACGTTACGTTATCGCAACTACCTTGTACATGTACCTCTAGAAACTGAACGGCTCCCTGTGAGCCTTATACTAGGAGTCCAACATTTGGAGCCCCTGTAAAGCAAAAAGTTTTTCACAACACCTGTGGGGCCTTTTTGCCGAGCTACATGAAAACATCTTCAACAAACTGGTTGTTTTGCTAGATTGTATTTTTTAAGTTGAAATTAGCGGGGTACCTGTCTGGGACATTGTATATATATTTTTTGGGGCTGGTTACTTTGTAGCTTAGTAATTTTTTTCAAACTTAACTCCTCATTGATTTCTCGATTGACAGCTAAAGAAAGCAGACTTCCAGGAGCAGCTGAAGACTTTCAAGAGGTAACAGTTTTTCAAATATTCTTTAAAAGGGAATTTATTTTCTTGTTTTTAACATGTTTTGAAATTTAAAGCTTCCATCAAAGGTACCAGCCCACAAACCTTCAGCCATATCATTCATGATTGCCCTGATTTCAGACCACCAAAATGTGAGCAGGGACTCAGATACCTCCATGAGGACACCATCAAGTGGTTTGAAGTAACTAGATTACCAATTTAATAACATTCAATGTTTACCTTGGACCAGAGTTCAACTGAAAGAAGAGAAAACTAAAGTTTCCACTATGCACAAATTATATGTCGATACGCACACACTCAAAAAAAGTCTTCCGTTTTAATAACTAATTTCACAAAAAACATCAAGATAAAACAATTTGTAATTCTCTAGAGTACACTTTAGTGAAATGAAAACCAAGATAAACACCAAGTAGAAAACATTCCGAAGACGTAATTTCAATTCAGCATCCTTTAGCCTAACTTGAGTGGGTTTAGAATGCCCCACGGTTTTGAAAAATCCTTGGGAAGAACCCTGTGTACTGAAGCAGAGAATGATGCTTAGCAAACTGTTTTTCTGCTTGGCAAAAGTTAGGAGGGAACCAGTCTAAAACAATATAAATTACAAGGGTTGTTGGCCGGTAACCTGTTTCAGCTAAGCATTATTTTTTATTGCTAAGTAATTCTGTGTGCAGTTAGGAAATTGGTGCCAGATCATGAGATTGATCACCCTGAGCTTAGCAAACAGATTGTTTGATTAAAAAAAGCGCTAAATATGTATCACCGTTTGTGAGTTTGTATACCCGAGTTAAAAGAGTTTCTTTCTTGTCTTGTGTCTATCATCTGTAGCCAGGAGAAAAGTCTGCAGTTGAAACTGAAGGAGGTCAGTTATGCTAAGCAAGATATTGAACAGAGGTAAGACAATCTGGAATGGAACTATAAAATGTTATGGATTTTTTTGCTCGAAAAACCTATGCAAACAGGTACCCTGTCCAAAATGCAAGTCTCATAGTCAATGTTTTGAAACTCCATAGGTCCCAGTACAACCAGCAGGTCATAACTCAAGCCTTCCAAGCGGTGTGGCAAGCCCTGAAACAGAAAGAGCTTGAGTTGATCACACCAGTGAAACGCACCGGCAAGGAAAAGACTACGCTGTTAGTGGAATGTGAGAAGAGTGTCGGCCAGGTCACGTCAGAATTCAAAAGTGTAAGTCTGTTTGTTATTTGGTGGTAGGTTTCTTTTTGTATGCACGGTTGATGATTGCTGACTGGCCGCGTGTTCCTGTTTGGTTGCGATTGCCACACGCTTCGGGGTCGGATAGAAGCAAATTCTGTCATATCGTAACTGGTAAACTGAAAACCATACACAAGTTTTTAAGAAGGGCACGGCGGCCATCGGAAAAAAAAGGCCTCCTTAGCAGCGAGCATGAGGAGGTGATTTTATTCCAGGTGTACGTCGGCCAGTAACACGGACATCGACTGACATGGACGCACCGTGCGTGGCCGCCGTGAATTTCAGCCCGAATAAAAAATCGTTATACTCCTGAAATTCTGACTAGTTGCCAGTTGTAAATTTCCCATAAACCATGTTGGCAGTTTTCTCTCAAGCTTGCAAGTTGCACGCAAAAAAAAATATGCTTGTTTTTTTGGGGGGTTTTTTTTTAATCAAATGTAACCAGTCTCGTTTTGGTTTTAGTTTCCTGAAACCTGACACAAAATGACAATCAGGTACCCAAAACTAAAATACCCGCTGAAAAATACCGGCTTAGCGGTAAGGTCCACCTCACTTTGGAACGAGCAGGAGACACACTGATGTACCCTTCATAAGTGACCATATAATTCTTAAAATCACACTATGATATAGTGGTAGTGATTTTCTAAAGGGTACCAGATACTCATGTACGTCTTTGTTTACTTACCTTAACATGTTTGCCCCCTTAAATGCAGTTATTCAAAGAAGCGGAGAAACTCCTGCAGGGAAACTTGGTGGAGTTCGCCGAGCAACATGAGCAGATTGCGAAAAAGGTTGGTATTTGATTTCACAATCCCCACAGTTCATAAGAGGATTATGTCCATGGTGTTACTGTAAAACCTTACTAGGTCGGCAGGCTTAGCAGCATATTCCCTCAGTACAGGTCAAGTCTAGAACGGTTATAAACACCAAGCTGGTAAACAGCAATCTCTCTCATGCAAACATTGGTTCAACAATGCATTGCACAAATCAAGATATTGTGATTCAGTTAATAGACAATGGTACTTGTAGTCATTGTGAAAACAGTAGTTAGCTGGATGGGATTCGAACCCACAACCCTGCAGTCCAACCACTGTACCACGGTGAGCATTAAAAGGTTAATAAATGGAAATCAATCACCACCGATTCCAGTTTTGTTAATTTATTATACCATCGAACCCCCAGCTGCAAGACTTTGAAGTTGGTAGAGTCAGCAAGCCATTCCCGACTCTCGGCCGTCCCGCCCATCTAGATATTACCAGTCTCCTTCAGAGCATCAAGGATCTATGTCTTCAGTCTGTTGAGGATGAAGTCGCGGCTGATGAGGATGTTTCCAAGGGGGAGAAGGAGGTTGGTGTGAAGCAATCCTCCCAAGGAGCTCAGAAGGAAAAGATATCGGAGATGCAGTCACCACAAGAAGGTAAAATATTTGTTTTCTTTTTATTTTGACATCACAAGGCTGGACGGCCTCTTCAAGGTGAGGGTTACACTTTACCGATTTAGGCAATCAAATGAAATCAACCACCTACTCCTGGGGTTGAAACAGGGTTACCCCCTTCACAGTCCGTAAGGATGTAGGCATGGGTACCATCCACTAGGAGCCACCTACTCCTGGGGTTGAAACAGGGTTACCCCCTTCACAGTCCGTAAGGATGTAGGCATGTGCATCATCCACTAGGAGCCACCTACTCCTGGGGTTGAAACAGGGTTACCCCCTTCACAGTCCGTAAGGATGTAGGCATGGGTACCATCCACTAGGAGCCTGGCTAGTAGAGCAGAATGCACTTCGTTCCCAATTTTTTAGGAAGGATTTTACAGCCTGAGCATTATAGTTGATTGCCTTGCTCAAGTACCATCACCAGGGGTTGATTTCACAAAGAGTTGGGACTAGTCCTAACTTAGCCTGGGAGATATTAAAAATGACAACACACCTCTTGCTTGTGGTTACGTGGGATGAACTAATATAGTCTAGAGGGCACTAGTCTTTGAAAAAAGTGCCCGGTTACAGCGCCCTCTCTTGACTTGAATCGTGAACAGCAGCTACAAAACTTCTTTTCTTTTCCAGATTTCTGTTCTTATTTCACATTTAAGACCGAGCTGTGGTATAAAACAGATATTGACTGGCATAATTCAGTAACTATAGTGTACGTCTATTCCCCCTCAGCCCTGTGAGTGACCAGAAGGGGGGCCTATTTCCTTCGGCCTGGGGAAATAGGTTGCTCTTCTGGTCACTCAAAGTCCCTCGAGGGAATAGACGTACACTAGTTACCTTATTGCCAGTCAATATGTGTATACTAAGGCTAGTCCTAAGTAATCATCCTAACTTGAGATAAGACTAGTCTTAACTCTTTTTGAAATCCACGCCACACTCTGCTTCTGCCAAGACCAGAGCATTGGATCGTAGTCCGCTGGCCCCTGAAATGGCACAACTTTCATGCCAATTTTATTAGAAATAATGATGATAATTGAAAACCAAAAAGAAATTTCCCTTTAACCAGTTTAACAAACAACCTCTCACATGTGGTTTGGTTTTGATCAAGTTTTCTCATCATCAATTTTTTTTATTTCAAGGTGATTCTCTTCAGGTGTATGTTGAGAGTCGCATGGACACCAAAGGTCATTTCTGGGTCAGTAAGAACCTGAGTGAGGATGTGGCCAACCTCTACGAGAACCTCAGCTTCAGAATAAGGTCAGTTATAAAAAAACACCTGCTTCATTATGAAGTTCTTCAAGTGCCTTGCCACATCCCTGGTGCCCCCCCCCCCCCTAAAAAAAAAAAAACTACAATGTCCACCACCACCACACACAGCTCTGTGTTGCAGCAGTCACTGTTCTAAGTAACAGTTTGTTTTGTTTTTTTGTGATTTTTTTTCTTCAGTTTATTAATAAACTTTGTTATTATTTTGTGCGGAACAGACAAGACATTCTGCAGAACCCCATTGCCCATGTTGAGATTGAGGAAGGGATGTTGTGCTGTAGTCAGTTTCAAGAGGATCATCGCTGGTACCGGGGCAGAGTCCATCAGATCAATAGACAAAAGGTACTCAAGTCAATTGGTAATCATAATAATAATATAAATAATAACCAGTTTTTATATTGCACTTTTCACAACCGAAGGGTGTCTCAAAGAGCTTCAAACATTATTGTCACTGGGCCATTTAACTATTAAGCGCAACTATGCTAAATCAATCACAAGAACCATCTCTGCCCTCACAGGTAGTTATTTACCCCTGAGTGGAGAGAAGCAATTATAGTTGAGTGTCTTGCTCAGGGACACACACGTCATGATCGGGACTGGAACCCACACTCTGCCGAACAGGAACACCAGAGCTATATTCTATACGTAGCCTGACAAAGTCTTTAAAAAAGCCTGTACCATCAGAAAACCTTGTTGTACTTGCTAACATTTCCAACTTGTTTTCCAAGGGCCTAATATCGTGCATGTATTAATATAATCCTCTGTTTAACAGGGCGTTGCTCGAATTCGATGGCTGGACTACGCACATGATAATGAGGTTCCATTGTCAGCTATACAACCGCTGAAAGAAGAATTCCAAACTCTTCCATTCCAGGTAAATAAAATGCAGATCGTAATATGAACCATGCAGTCATCAGCCTTAAAGACCCTGGACACTATTGGTAATTGTCAAAGACCAGTTTTCTCACTTGGTGTATCTCAACAAACCTGTGAAAATTTGAGCTCAATTGGTCGTCGAAGTTGCGAGATAATAATACAAGAAAATAACACCTTGTCACACGAAGTTGTGTGCTTTCAGATGCTTGATTTCGAGACCTCAAATTCTAAATCTGAGGTCTCAAATCAAATTCGTGGAAAATATTTCTTTCTCGAGAGCCGTTTGTCACAATGTTTTATATTATCAACCTCTCCCCATTACTCGTTACCAAGTAAGGTTTTATGCTAATAATTATTTTGAGTAACTACCAATAGTGTCCACTGCCTTTAAGCCCGGTTTAATTCTTATTCTGTGCTCTTCAGAATTGTTTGTTTAGAATTTGCGATGTCAAAATTTGCATCGCACTTCCGTTCTCAGGAAGTATGAACCGGGCTTAATGCACCTGGGGTGGATTTTACAAAGAGTTAAGACTAGTCTAATCTCGAGTTACATGTAGGACGAGTCACTCATCCTAACTTAGGACTAGCCTTAAGTTTTTAATATCTGCTAGGACTAGACCTGAGTTAGGACTGTCTTTGTAAAATCGACCCCCTGAACAAATGGTTATCTTATGTTATATAACACCCAAGCAGATCCTTGCCATTTGATTGGAGGATTGTCCGTCATGTGATAGCAAATAAAAGTACCATTGCACGCTGAGTCACTCGCCGTGCTTTTTCGGTCCATCCGAAAAGTACCATTGCACGCTGGCACGCTGCCAGCGTGCAATGGTACTTTTCGGATGGAACGAAAAAGCTGAGTAAAAACATCACTGCGTGCGCGTGTCTTTGGTAACGCAGCAGGTGTTACTGCAAGAAGGCATAGTAAAATTACTAGCATTCGGCTTCTACAGTTGAAATTGTTTGTTTTGAAAGTTGTTTCTTTCAATCAAAATGACAAAGTTCTACTTGGATGTTATATAAAACAAATAATGAATGTTTTTCATTCGTGCAATGGTGCGAATATGTTCATTCGTTGAAAGCTGGAATGTTCCATTCAACTCGGCTCCGCCTCGTTGAATAGAACATTCCATCTTTCAACTCATGAACATAGTCGCACCATTGCACTCATAAACATTCATTATGTGTATATTAATTCGTTATGTAATTCAGATGTTTGTGATGTGAAAGAAAGGACCTTTAAGATTGCCTTTGATGAGATATTACCTTTTTGTTACAACCTCTGCTCCAAGTTCTCATTTTGATTGCTCTCCCCCCTATAACTATCAGGCTATGGAGTGCTCCCTGTTTGAACCCAGGGAGGAGGATGTACCCCACCAGGCTCGATGGGAATTCTCTGACCATGTCGCTAATGCCTTACTGGATTGCAAGGTGCTTAGACTGGTGAGTAGCCACGCCTGCTTGTTGCCCATCAATGAAAATTGTTCTAATAAATTTATGTTTGAAGCCAGAGGTATTGGTATTAAAGGCCTTCGTTCCACAGCATTTCAGTAAACTTTTTAAATGTTAGGCATATGCCTCTGGCTTTTTTATAATATTTTGACTTAAGTACCGGTACCAATTCTCTGTGAATTTATGTTGTTTCTATGTGTTTTAATGTTGAATAAAAAATAATTAAAATGATCAGGATTGAAACCCCATATTCTGCTGCTGACCACACCAGAGCTTGGGTTCCGATGAACTAGACAGCTCGGTCACTACACACCAGTTTGGAAAAAAACACAGTGGGTTTTGAAATACTTGTTCAGTTCGGGGGTGACTGGTCAAGTGCTAAAATTATTATTATTACTATTTTATTTTATTAAAACCACAAATCGTGGCCCAAGAGCCAAATTGCAAGTGACAAAGACGTTAATATCAAAGAGAGAAATTACTAGCCAGTTAGTCCAATGGGTATTTCAAGCCACAGTGTTCTGACATTATTTTTTTTTCACCATGACCAGGTATCGCCAGAGAGTAAATACCCTGTGTACATTGTAGACTTAGAGGACAAATACAAAGACGTTAATATCAAAGAGAGAGTCAAGGAGAAAAGTAAGTCTCTATTATCTGGGTTTAAAGGCTGTGGACACTATTGGTAGATACTCAAAATAGTTATAAGCATAAAACCTTTGTTGGTGACGAGTAATGGGGAGAGGTTGATAGTATAAAACATTGTGAGAAACGGCTCCCTCTGAAGTGACGTAGTTTTCGAGAAAGAAGTGATTTTCAACGAATTTGATTTCGAGACCTCAGAATTAGATTTTGTGGTCCCGAAATCAAGCATCTGAAAGCACACGACTTTGTGTGACTAAGCGTTTTTTTCTTTCATAGTTATCTCTCAACTTCGACGACCAATTGTGCTCAAATTTTCACAGGTTTGCTATTTTATGCATGTTGAGATACACCAAGTGAGAAGACTGGTCTTCGACAGTTACCAATAGTGTCCAGTGTCTTTAAAAGGTTAATAACAATAATACTGGGTTCTTGTACAGTGCAGACATCCTAGCAGCGAGACTAAAAGCCTGGTCCCACTGCAACGATAACGATCACGACGCAAAGAGAACCCTCTCTCTATTGTTGAATAGTATTCTGCGCGGAGTAATTCCACCAATAGAATGCGTTCTCTTTGCGTCGTTATCAATTTTGTTATCTTTGTTGATCGCGCACACTTAGACCATTCATCAAATGTTCTCAACTCCCTGGTGAGCAAATAACCTCAAGCTGGCGATCTTAGCACTAAGAGATTAATCCAACAAAATACCATTTTAGCCCTAGTGAAAACAGAAGAAAACATGTGACTTGGGTAATGCTGGCTTATCAATGTTAATGCCATTATTTAAATCAATTATCAAAGACATAATGAGGACTGCGATTCAATCGTCAGAGGTAGGCTATGACCTCATTTTGAGATTTGGCTCCTGAACAAGAACCAATTCTGTGCATTGAAAAATATAATGTCCTTAGCAACACTTTTAGCAACAGGCATAGCAGTTACCACCAATTCGGATACGGCCTAGTAATTTATGGGAATATAAACAAAAATGTTGTTGTTTCCAACTATAATGCAAGTTTTTATTTTGTTTTACAGTTGAAGAGGCTTCGGGTAAAAAAGTAAGTGCCTTTTCTCTTTGATGCTTGAAATAAAAATGTGCGTCTTTTCATGTAACCACACCTCCAAGTGAAGCGTTGCTCAAAATTAGGCTTCTAACCAATCTAAATAGATCTTCAAGACGCAGCAGAGACAATGTCAACAAAACAATACATGTACATATCCAGTGAATGCTAATCATACAATACTAGTAACACCATTTAAAGGGTCTATGTAACTTTTGTAGGACAAAAAACACAATGACCACAGATTTACACTAAACTTACACAGTTTGAAGATAATGATGGTAGAAAGCTTCCCTGAAAATACTACGTGCTGAGGTGCTGTAGTTTTTGTAAATGAGTAAAACAATGTCATGAAAATAATGTTCGTCTCAATAGAGAAAATTATTTTAATCATTTACAAACGTATTTTCATGACATTTTTTTACTTATTTCTCAAAAACTACAGCACCTCAGTAAGTAAGATTTGAAGGGAAGCTTTCCACTATCATTATCTTCACACCCTGTAAGTTTAATTTTAATCTATGGACATTTTGAAAAAGTACCCAAATCCTTTAAAAACTACAACAACAACAATGGGAAAGAAATCAGAAACCGATATGGAAACCACGACCAGGCCTGCAGCATTGAGGCAAAGAAATTCAGGATGCCTCAATACACATCGAGCGTCAGAAATGAATTTGAACTTCTTAATGTTGCTTCTAGGATTCTATACAATGCAGAGATATCCGCTATATGAAAGACTTCACACCAGCAAGTAGCAAAGCCTCCAAGAAGGACACCACTAAGAAACCCAAGGATGCGGATGAAGGGGAGGAGAAAAAGGTAAGATCAACTCTCTCCCATCTGACACGGCTGTCAAACTTTTAAAAATAAAATAAAAAGTGGCTTCTTATAATGGCGTTCGGGTCCGTACCTCAGTGACGCTCATGGCGTGTCACTGGGCCATTTTATTTGATTCCTTAAACCATCTCAGCTCCTCAGCCTGTGCTGCCAAAATTGTGGTCCACCAAGCCCAATCAATCACAAGAACCATCTCTGCCCCCACAGGTTCCCATTTACCCCTGGGTGGAGAGAAGTAATTCTAGTCAAGTGTATTGCTCAGGGATACAAGTGTCATGACCGGGATTCGAACCCAGACCCTGATGACTCAGCCACAAGAACTTGAATTTGATGCTCTAAACCACTCGGCCATGACATCATGATCCGAGTATTTATTTTAGCACATGCCAAAATTTTAATCACAAGCTCAACAGGGTCATAGATTAGAAGAGTCATAGACTGCTCCGAAAATGAATGAAGGGTATCCAACGTTGGCTTTTTATCCTGATTGAACATTAGGTTAAAGACTCCGCATTAATAATAATAATAGTTTGGGGAGCTAAACATCCTTACTCGCAGCTAAGAGCTGAATAGCGAAGGACGCAGCTACAAAGTGTTCGAGAAGCAAGCATGCAAGGGCGCATTTAGCTGCCAGCCACATCAACCCATTATGATCACGGAGCACAGCCAAGATCGAAAGTGTTTGATTTTTCCTGAGGAAGGAAAACCAGATAAACCGGAAACCCCTCGCACAATTCAACTCACATATGGCCCTGGCCGGGAATCGAACCGGGGTCACCTTGGTGAGAGGCGAGCGCCAACCATGCCACCATTCAGGACTTTTGGCACGTAGCAATGCATTCCGTTTGGAGAGTTGCAACTACTGGTTTGAAAGTGTGTCTAAGAAGTAAAAATTATCAGTAGGTTAACAATGAAATATTTTTCTTTTCTTCATCAGACAAAGGTGCTGACCAAAGCTGTTGAGTCGAGCGATGCTAAAAAGAATGAAGACAATGAAACGATAAACAAAGAAGAGAAGCTGGACGACACACAATCCGCCACAACGAGACCAGTAGAAGCAGCGCAACCAGAGACATCTGAGAACCAAGAAGGAGTCACAGATGCAGGGACAAGTGATCCTAAACAAGAGAAGACTGAAGAGGTGAAGGATACAACGTCGAAGGTAGAGAGCAAGGAAGAGGAGAAGCAGGTGGATGATAATCAGTCCGGGCCGACGCATGATTCCATCAAGATATTGAAGAGAGGAGATGAGCTTCCAGATCAGGGCAAACCAGCAGCAGAGCAGATTCATCCACCAAGTGAAGAAGAACCACCAGCCTGTCAAGACGGTACACCGAATGAATCCCAACAGGATGACAGCTCCTTGAATGATGACCCCATGTGTCAAAGTTCAGGGGTTAAACAACGAGAGAAAGCACCTGCAGACGCAGCTGCCGATCAGTACTCCCTGGAACCCGGGGAGGATGATGAGGAGGACAACCCAAATCTGATCGAGATCAACACTCGACGGGCAGACCAGGCCATGGCGCACAATCCTGAAAATATGTACCAGTCTTTGAGTGGTGGCAGGGAGCGGGCAGTCAACGGGGACGGGCCACAGTACCACGAGGGCAGCAGACCGTACAATCAGTACGGCGGGGGAGGCTTCCATATGTCTACTGGGATGCTTGACGGGGGATATCACCCACCCACTGCGCTTGGCCTCAACCCTGTCGAATCTTCAACAGAATCGAAGTAAGTTATCTTTCCTGCACGTTGACTCGGGTTTTCCCCGTGCACAAGTTGGGGTATCCGGCCGATATGTGTGATTTGCATGCCGATATGCGCAAATTTCAGCAGATATATTTTCAGATACATAAAGTTTTATAGTAGCGATCATAGATATTGTATGTACATGTTGTGTGCACAAACCTTACTAGCTGTACCTATAATTTGTTATTGCCAAAGCTTTGGAACACTGATGTACAGTTCTAAAGCCAAAACAAAACTTACGCCAGCATTTCCAAAAATATTGGTCTCGACTGGGACACACCATATATTTTGGACTGATTATTTATGTTTTCTTTTTTGCATTTCTTTCAGTCAAAGCTCACAACCTCCCAGCAAGGATCATGGAAGCTCTACAGGAGATGGGTTTAAGATTGGTGAGTCTGTCCAACAACATTTATTTATTTCACTCTTTGTCCCCGGAGTTTTAGGTAACTTGTTAAAGGCAATGGACACTATTGGTAACTACTCAAAATAGTTATTAGCATAAAAACCTTACTTGGTAACGAGTAATAGGGAGCTGAAAGCATCTGAAAGCACACAACTTATGACAAGGGTGTTTTTTCTTTCATTATTACCTCGCCACCTTGATGACCAATTGAGTTCAAATATTCACAGGTTTGTTATTTTAAGTGAGAAGACTGGTCTTTGACAATTACCAATAGTGTCCAGTGTCTTTAAAGACAGGGTCATAGAGCGGTTGTTGTCAACCTAATGCTGATTGACAGGCAAAATTAAAGAGAATGATACATTAAAATTTACATGTGAAAGTTTCAGCTCACTAGGAAAACAACCATTCGCAGCGGGTGCACTATGTGGATTGGGTTTTCAGTCCCTGCCTGACTGCGTTGGTTTTCCCTGGAATAATTATCGGGGCGGGGGGGGGGGTTTACTCCCACATCTAAACTGAACCTTTCTTCCTTGTCTTCTCTCCATTTGGTTATTGGCGAAGTACAGTGGTTTCTTAGAGTCCTTGCCTTCACAACCAAAATGAAATGAAGGAAATGAAAATGAAATGAAATAGTTCAAACCGTTAATGTTTTTATTGGATTGCAGTTGTTGATTCCAGCTTCAATATCTGCATTGCGACTCCGCTGTCAGACAACGGCCGCTTCTGGGCCTCCAGATTGAGAGGTCCAGCCCAGGAGTCTCAGCTACGAAGACTCATGCACGACATCAGGTCAGTTTGTAGAGGGCAGTCATTAGGGAGCTTACGTTTTGTTTTCCACGACGGATGGTTCTGCGGCGGTTAGTAGTTTTTCAGCCAATTATTGTTGTGTGGTTTTTTTCTAGGATCATAAAAAAATCATTAAAAACATTGCAGAAAGCTTTGTGAGCATGGCAGATTCCCTTTTTTATTTTTTTTGTATTTGTAGTTTCGATATAGTAAGGTTAGCGGAAACACCATCTTATGATAATCTCTAATTGAGTTGGGATGGTTTTGAAAAGAACCGTAGGTTTCAACTCGACGTTACGATCAGTATGCTCTGATCGTCTTCTGGAGAAAGCTGTGTTTTATTTTGTTTGTTTGTTTGTTTGTTTCTTTATTTTTTGCCAGCCTTCCTGCTGAAAGTTTAACCCTGAGAGACTTGAAGGAAGTGAAGGTGGTTAGTGTGCAGGCGCCCTCAGGGCAATGGTGCAGGGCTAGAGTAGAAGGAATAACTGATAACAAGGTACGTTTTGGCTTTGTTTTTTTCTCACTATCGCACAATTGATCCAATCAACAAACTAGCGAAGCAAGTCAACAGTTTGGATTTTTTTACAGGCCTGGAATTACATCTTTGAGAGTGCTAGGCCATTTTCATTTTGCAAAGGGCACTTCCATTTGAAAATCTCAAAGTAAATAAGAAACTTTTGAATGGGCATCAAGGTCGAGACCAGGGGCAACGGAGGCCAATGCCTGCGTGACCTGCATGTAATTCCAGGCCTGAGCTTAGCAAGTCAGCGGTTTTAATTTTTCAGATGTTGTGTAGTTGACAGAAGCCGACGGACCCCTCCAAAATGTATGAATACAAACTTTCCTTTTCCATTCTGCTAAGTTATTCCAATAAACAAACTAGCTTAGCTTAGTGTGTTAACAATTATTTTATTTTTTTTATGATTTGTGAAGAAGCTGTAAGGTAAGCTCTTTAAAAATATACAATTTTTTAAAAAATGAACAAAGACAATGTCAACAACAAGTCCTGAAAAAAATGTTTGAATTAAGAAATCACTGCCATTCCACTTGTCAACTAGTCAATCTCTGAAGTGTCAATTTAAAATCCTTAAAAAAAAAACAGATTAAAAAAAAAACCCAGATTTTTTTAACTATTTTATTTTATTTTAAACTACATTTTGTTGTCTTCTCCAGGTTAATGTTCGCTATGTTGACTTCGGACAAGCTGATGTAGTGGAAGAGAATAGAATCAAAGCTCTCTCGGTGAATAGTCAGCTCTTCCCATTCCAGGTGAGTCAGAAGCTTATGAAACCTCCAAAAAAAATAGTTGGCTCTTCCCTTTCCAAGTGGATCTTCAACTTTTTTTTATACAAACCATTGCACTCTACAACATGGAATGTTTGTGCCTATCACCTGCTCTTGGCGATGTATACTGTGCACATCTGTCGGCGGTCTACTTTGCAGACTGGTTTATCAGGCATTTTTTTGTGGTTAATTAATATATTTGTTAATTCATGTACAAAGCTTCCAATGTTCATGGATTTCTTTTTCTTTATTTTGTTTTTCTTAGAAAAAACACAATGTCCACAGATGTACACTAAACCTGAAAATACTACGTGCTGAGGGAAATGAGTAAAATAATGTCATGAAAATTATTTTAATCATTTACAAACGTATTTTCACGACATTGTATTACTCATTTCTCAAAAAACTACAGCACCTCAGTAAGTAATATTTGAAGGGAAGCTTTCCACTATCATTATCTTCAAACCCTGTAAGTTTAATGTAAATCTATGGACATTTTGAAAAAGTACCCAAATCCTTTAAACCCCATGTTGGTACCGCCTTTGGTTCAAAAGTTGGGGAGAAGGGCTTACATTGATGGTTTTTCTTTCAATGCTAATTTTAACCCCTTGTTGATGTTATTTATCAGAAAGAAAGTTACCAATGTAAAATAAAATATATTTTGACATTTAAATTACGACAACAATCCTTTTGAAAATGTCACCCCTGTTGGCCTGTTTTGTATTGTGTCTCCACGCTGATATTTTTCAACAAACATCTCATTTAGCATCACAAAAAAATTTTCACAATCGCATCACAAAAATTACTGTGTTTTCTTCTTCTTCCCTGCCTCCAGGCTATGGAACTGAGCATTGCTACCCAGAATCATCCTCACTTCTCTGAACAAGCTAAGGAAGCTTTCATGAAGTACACTCAGAGCAGAACACTCAGTGCTAAAGTGGTAAGCTCATGATAAATACTCAGTAATGGTAGACAGTAGACCTGGGCCGCTAGTGAAATTTATGCTCTAACTACCCCAAGTAGTCCTGACTTTGACTCTAGTCGCAACTGTAGCATTGCGGCATATTGTTTACAGCAGGTGCAATAATTATAGTAAAATTTATGCTGAAAGGATTGAAGGATTGTGTCACTGATGTCAAATTGTGTTTCGTAAGTAATTTATATTGTCGTGAAAAGTCGTGGGCGACACAATTTGTTCACCAAGCAGGTAGTCAAGACTATTTTTGTAGTAGTCGGGCTTGTTTGAAAAATGGTAGTCTCGATTGGACAAAGCAATCACTAGTCGTCCAGGCTTTAATAGATTCTTCCTGGGGTTGTTCGCAAAACTGGGAGGCATTCTGGACACAATTGTTTGGATGTTTGGCCGAAGCATGAATGGACCCTTCCCGTGAAATATGCTAATCACATTCACGCAGTGTCTTAGCCAGGAATTTGGAAAGTGGGAGTGCAAACTGAAAAAGTGGGAGTGCAACCTAAAATCACTACCAAAAAAAATAGAAACGTGTGCGTAGCACACAACACGAGCGTGCAGCGCCAAGTCTGTCTCACCCCCCCCCCCCCCCCCCCCCTCTTAAGGGCCCTGGAAGCTCTGGCTACTGTAGGTGCTCTCTGGTGGTTTCTGATGCATTTCTGGTACCTATTTCTGTTACAAGTAAACTATTTTGATTTAATTTTTGTTTTGTCTTCAACTCGAAAATGAGAGGCTTTAAAGCACAGATATTGTAAAGGTGATCGACGTCCACTATACATTATTACACTCTATAAAATGTTTCTGGGTCAATATTAGGCCAGTTCAAAGCAGTTACTTGGACCATGGAGCTGAGCTTGGACCCATTATGCCTGAAATGATTCAAAAGCGATCAAATAATGCTGTACAAGTTTGCTGTCAACAAAATATAACACATGTGTAACTCTTGATACAATTTTTTGCTTAAAGACTAAAAAAAAATGAAGAGGTATTGAAGAAATTAAGAGTTATCATTTACTAATGTTGATTTTCTATCCATTCTTGTCCATTCGATTTTAGAACTGGGCCTAAGGTCAAGAAGCTGATAATAGTTTTTGTATTTATTATAAACAAATCAATTAGTTTAACCCTCTAGTCCCTGCACCGCCCGAGTTTCTGAAAACCAATTTTTCAAGATTCTTGCAGTAAACAACAGGAATCTTAGTTCAATTTTTAACAGATAGCTTAATATTTATGCACAATTTTTTACCCTTTCGGTAATGTTTGAATAAAAGTACAAGCTCCCATTGGGAACAATAATCGGCTCTCGGATATTTTTTTGTAAGGATAAAATGGACACAATAGCTTTTCAAGGCTTTTATCTGGCTCACTGCTCATACTAATTAAATGCGAAGGCGTTAGTTTTTGACAATATCATCATTAATGACGAATAAATACAGTTTCCGTTGTGTTTACTAATTGGTACGAGCTAAATTATTTCATTGAAGCTAATGACGATGAAAAGCTTTGATTTGCACGTGCGTTGTGTTGTGTGTGGTTTGTGCGTTGTGTTGTGTGTGGTTTGTGCGTTGTGTTTTGTGTGGTCGCAATTTGGTCAGCGTTTTCGAGGCAACTTCGAGTGATTGTTTTATGGTTGCGTCGTTGAAATTTTTATTCAAAAAGAAGAAGGACATCTGGTAAAACCAAATCTAATTTTACTCACTGCTGTTTTTAAACTGTTCAACAACAAAATAATAAAAGAAGTTCAGTAATTTTCACTGAAATTATTAGACAGCACGGCTTCACCCAAGCCGTGCATCAAATTTTTGCCCGTGTTTTCAGCCCAACTGGCCGTGCTAACACGGCGTGCACGGCTCGCTAGCTAACACGATGCATTCACGAATGCGTACAGACCATGTTGGTTGGCAAACGTCATAGAGTTGTGCACTAAGCAGACGCGCAATCGCATCTGCGTCACGCACCCATTAGCCGTGTACAAAACAGCGCGATGTTCCCTCATTTTGCCAACCAAAATGTTAGTTCGCAGGTGCTATGTGTAATTTACATATTTCATGGGAAGGGTCTATTGAAACAAAGCAAACGGCTGTCAAATCAACTCAGATCTTTTGTTGTCGTCCTTGGTTTCAATACACATTTTAGGACGCCCTCCTTTTGTTTAAGTCCCAGGTTTTAACGGTAGAGGACCCCATACACTTTTATTTATAGTTATGGGGGATTAACAACTTGAAAGTTTTTAAAAAGTTTAACACCTAATAGTTTTACACTGTTTGAGATTTAAGGATTTATTAATGTTTTAGGTTTTACCCTTCAAGGTTTAAGACTTCAATTCATTCTTCATCAAGATACACTTTATTTTCAATTTCCACCACAAAATGGCAGAACCAGATATCATTTACTAGCCGTGCATTAAAAACACTGGACACTATTGGTCATTGTCAAAGACCAGTCTTCTCACTAGGTGTATCTCAACATATGCATATAATAACAAACCTGTGAAAATTCGAGCTCAGTTGGTTGTCGAAGTTGCGACATAATAATGGAAGAAAAAGAAACCATGTCACACAAAGTTGTGTGCTTTCAGATGCTTGATTTCAAGACCTCAAAATCTAAATCTGAGGTCTCAAAATCAAATTTGTGAAAAATTACTTCTTTCTCGAAAACTACGTCACTTCAGAGGGAGCCGTTTCTCACAATGTTTTATACTATCAACCTCTCCCCATTACTCGTTTCCATTTTTTTTACAGCTATTAACATTAATAAGTTACATTGCAGTTAAGAAATAGTCAACAGCACTCGCCCTCTACATACAATCTATGTACAACTTGTAACAATGGTAACCCAAAAGTATTCCAATAGGATTAAACAATGGAACGGTTCCGAAAAACAAAGTCATACTTTGTCTTGTTAAATCACTCTTGATTGATTGTTACCACACCAGTTCAGATGATTTAAGATCAGTTTCTTGTTCGAATTCAAACAACAAACAAATTACTTCTTTTTGTCTTTCTCTCTTTTTTTTGTTTCTTTTTTTTTTCTTACTTGGCAATTTACAAGCAGCTACATGGTACATCAAAGTAGGTTTTTTTTGTTGGTCATCGATTGGTTTTTGGCATGTTTAAAAACTAAACAATAATAAGGCCATGAAAAAGTTTCAATATAATAGAAATGTTCACAATCACCATCTTCCCGCCATGCAATTTTTTCTAAGCTCCTCTGCTGATCCCCTTCGTTTTGGGTTTCTCATTGACCATTGAAACATAAGCCATTAAAACAAGAATAGTTTAAAGGTCTTTTCTCTCGGTTTTTTTTATGACAAAACTTATCTTTCAAACCTTGCCCTTCTAAAAATTAAGCCTCCTGGATCTTTATAGAGTGATCGTAAATTTTTAACATTTTACACAGTGTGCATTTAAAGTTATGTGGCTTGTGTACAATGCATTAAAATGATAAATTATACATAAATGTAATATTTAAAATGAGTAGGGTAGATGGCCTTGGCTTCAGATCCAAACCGGACCTGTAGTATTTATAGATAATTTATTATTTATGTTTTAATGGATCTTGCCTATTTGGTAAGCCAGCTCAGTTCAGCTTAATTGCACATTGCATGTCAACACTTAAATAATACATGCACATTATTGTAAATTGTCTACATGGTGTTAAATAAATTGTTTGTATTATAGGACTCGGTTTCTAAGCACTTGTCAATAGTCAATAGTGCAATCATTAAACAAACTTTCCAAAAAGTGTCGTGGTCGAGCGGTTAAGAGCATCAAATTCAAACTCTGGTGTTTCTGATCAGCAGAGTGTGGGTTCGAATCCCCAGCCATGACACTTGTGTCCTTTAAAAGCAAGACACTTAACCATTGCTTCGTCCTTCAGATGGGACGTAAAACCGTTGTCCCATGTGTTATGTTACACATGTAAAAGAACCCAGTGCACTTATCGAAAAGAGGAGGGGTTCGCTCCGGTGTTCCTGGCTGTGGCTGCTTTATGCGCCGTAGCACCTTGTAAACCCTAATAAGGTGCTACATAATTCATCACTGCAATAAGACATCTTTCTGTAAGTTTGTATACACAGTATACTCATGCTCAGCACCTTGAGTACATTGTTTGGTAGATACGTAAGTAGTATATAATGCGTAAATGACCCCGTTTTCTGAAGGCGGGGCATGACCCACAGTCATGTGGGTCATTGTGGGTCTTCGATGAAGGTGGGAGTTTCCCCGAACGTATCGGTGAATAGTGAATTGGTGCTATATAAGACTTTGATATTATTATTTTTGGCGAGCTGCAGAGCAGAGTGAGCCTATGTGATACCATTTCCGTCCGGCGTCTGTCCGGCCGTGCGGCCTTCCGCGTTAAAGTTTTTGGAAATGTTAAAGTTTTTGGTTTAAGTTTAAGTCTTTGAGTTGAGTTGTTTTGGTATGAACAAGCCCAAGTGAGACTGTTGGATATGATTGCCAGTCATTTCTTTTGGAATTTTCACCTATGTTTTCAAATAATGTTGAAGTTTTTGGATTAAAAAAATGTTAAAGTTTTTGGAATTACAGTTGAATAAGCTGAAACAATGAAAAACATAAACAGCCATAACTTCCAAATATTGCTTCTTCCATGTAGATTCATATGAATAGATAAAAGTCAAAGAATTAATCAATGGTTTCAGTTGAGTGAGCTAAAACAATGACAAACTTGAATAGGCATAACTCCTTATTTCCATGATGTACTGACTTCAAACTGAAATCAAATATTGCTTCTTACACAAAGATGCACATGAAAAGGTAAAACACAAAGAGTGCATCACTGGTTCAAATTGAATGAGCTGAAACAATGAAAACCTTAAATGGTCACAATTCCTTGTTGCAATGATGTTCTAACTTGAAACTTAAATCAAATATTGCTTCGTAAATGTAAATTCACATGACAAGATTAGACTCAAAGAACGTATCACTTGTTCCAGTTGAATGAGCTAAAACAATAATAAACTTTAAAGACCATAACTACTTATTGCACGGATGTACCAATTTAAAACTTAAATCAAATATAGCTTCTTAAATGTAGATAATATGAACAACATATAAATATCAAAGAGTTTATCACTGGTTTCAGTTGAATGAGCTAAAACATTGAAAAACATTGAAAATGGCCCTACCTCCTTTATGCAAAGAAGTTCTGACTTGAAACTTAAATCAAATATTCCTGCTTACATGTAGAAAATATGAAAAGATAAAACTAAAGGAGTTAATCACTGGTTCCAGTTGAATGAGCTGAAACAATGAAAACATAAAATGGTCATAACTCCTTTTTGCAATGATGTATCGATTAAAAACTTTAATATAATATTGCTGCTTACATGTATATAATATGAAAGGATAAAACTCAAAGATCACTGGTTCCAGTTGAATGAGCTAAAGCAATGAAAACCTTAAATGGTCATTACTTCCTACTTGTCAATGTCCCTACCCCTTTGACCATCAGTTAATCAAATGATTGGTTTTTCTGTCAGTCATATGTTCTATCTGGCGATCGGCAGCTCGCCATGGCAGCTTCGCTGTTCCAGTTATTTTTATTTTTATTTAAAAAAAATTAAACAAAGACTCTATAACAGAGAATGTATTCAAAGTTCATAAAATGAAAAATACCCATAGCTTTTTGTTATAAATATTAATACTATTTAAATTGTCACGCAATCAAAATAATTTGTTTCTAGGCACTGGACACCTTGGGTGCATTCTTCTCACTCGATGTATCTCAACATATGCATAAAATAATAAACCTGTGAACATTTGGGCTCAATTGGTCGTCGAAGTTGCCTCTGATCACTGGGCCTTTTCATTCCTTAAACCGTCTCAGCTCCCTGGGGAGTATACAGCCTGTGCTGCTAAACATGTAGCGCACTAAGGCTAAATAATAATAATATCGAAGTCTTATATAGCGCACGTATCTACCAAACAAAGTACTCAAGGCGCTGAGTATATACAAACTTTCAGAAAGATAGGTTATTGCAGTGATGAATTCTGAGACCCAATTATTTAGCACCTTATAAGGGTTTACAAGGTGCTACGGCGCATTAAGCAGCCACAGCCAGGAACACCGGGGCGAACCCCTTCTCTTTTTGATAAGTGCACTGGGTTCTTTTACATGCGTTACACAACACATGGGACCAACGGCTTTACGTCCCATCCGAAGGACGAAGCAATGGTTAAGTGTCTTGCTTAAGGACACAGGTGTGATGGCTGGGGATTCGAACCCACACTCTGCTGATCAGAAACACCAGAGTTTGAATTCGGTGCCTTTAACCGCTTGGCCACGACACTTAATGGACACCTGAGTGTGTGGGACTAGTAAGGGCTCTCCCCATGCATGCTATCGTATTGAGCTGATACTTACACATTTCGGGCGTCGCCTACACAAAAAAATGTATATACTTTTTTTAATCAGGCATGTGAGACTTCCCTCTTTTTTTTCCTTTTTTTTCCTTAATTTGGTTTTGATTTTCCTTCTTTTTTTTTTTCACTTTCTGTGAAAAAAAGTATAATACAAGTGTTATTCTTTCTTTTTTTCTTGCCCAGTTTTCTCTTTTCCTCTTTTTTGATGGATAGTTACTCACACGGCTGTTTTTAGGAATTTCACCCCAAAAAACATCAAGAGAAAACTATAGAATGCTCCTGAACTAATATCGCGTGGTTGGGCTCGGTGAGCTTTCAATACACCACATGTTACATGAACCTTACAAAACCATTCATACAAAACAGGATTTGTCTAGAATTTTGCAGCATTTGAACTTACGAATGAAGTTTTACACACTACACATTTAATGAAATCTACCACGGCTTTACATTAAATTATTTACTAAAATTCTTTGATTAAGTTTGCCCTAAGCTTTGTTCAGATAACATATATGAGTATGAATTGTTGGGTTTAACAAGATGCTTGTAAAATCCTATGGGATTGGCAAAATCTGCCCCAACAACAATTTTTTTTGTTTTAGCAAATTTGTGATGTGAAATTGATACCATCTTTAGATCAAAGTAGAAACACCAAGAGATGTAAGAGAATGAAACAGAGAAAAAAATGAATTTTAAAGCCATTGGACCCTTTCGGTTCAGAAAAAAAAAAAAAGTTCACAGATTTACAAATAACTCACAGGGTTTACAGAAGGCAATGGTGAAAGACTTCTCTTGAAGTATTATTCCATGAAATGCTTTACTTTTTGAGAAAACAGCAAAACAATATAAATTCTCGTTAACGAGAATTACGGATTTATTTTAAACACATGTCGTGACACGGCGAAACGCGCGGAAACGAAAGGTGGGTTTTTCCGTTGTTTTCTCCCGACTCCGATGACCGATTGAGCCTAAATTTTCACAGGTTTGTTATTTGATATAGAAGTTGTGGTACACAAAGTGTGGGCCTTGGACAACACTGTTTACCGTAAGGGTCCAATGGCTTTAAGTCAGATTGTACATCGGCAAATTTTCTGTTTATGCTAAAGTTGACCCATTTTCAGGTTATTTATCAGGGAGGAAGTTGCATACAAATGAAGATAAATTTTAGTAATTGAAAAAAAAAATAATCATAATATTTCGGACAAACGACTCACTTCATCGCATCACGTTCAACAAAGCTTCATCGCATCATGTTCGATAAAGTGGGTACACCTTACTTTATTTTCATGATGCTTTCCTTTGCGGTGATATAGTTGCCTTTCCAGCTGCTCCAGTGTATTCCCCCTCGGTATGGCACTCTGGGCTGCTCGTAGTATTTGCCGTTAAAGCATGCTATCAAACAGTTCCCATACCACCAGCCGCCGTGAAAAATTTTGGCACAGCTTTTTCCATCTCTGTGGTCGTTGTCTCTATCAAAGGTGGAAAATAACTTGTTCGTGTGAAAGTTGAGTGACGTGTCCAGTGTGCTTGTATCGTTATAAGCTTTAAGATGAAGCCTGTACGAGAAGGTAGACAAACCAAACTCGCCATACTCCACCCAGGCCGTGTTATTTACCCAATCCAGTAGATTTACTCTGAGTGTCCACCATCCCGTCAATTCGCTGAGTTTGCGCAAGTTCTCGTTTCCAATCCAGAATTCATTGGAGAGGTTTCCGAAACCAGCCTTGTAGGTCTCCCAGTCGCGGTAGAAATCCACAGTACCGTCTTGTCGCCTCTGGATGACGATCCATCCCCCGCCGTCATTCTCCATATCGCAATAGACGTTCAGACCCTTCTGAAAACCATTAGGAAAGATGGTGTACTCGCCGCTCATCTCGTATCCAGACTCTAAAAACTTCTTGCAACTTTTGAATACTTGAACGGATAACCCAGCTGTGCCTTTATTTGTATCAAAGTAGACACTCCCGCGACTCTTGATCAAATCTTGAGGATACCGCTCTCTTGATGCATTGTTCAGTTGACAGAGATGACTTTCTTGATGAAAGTTAAAGGAGACACACTGCGATATCATAGAGCAGTCGCGTGCGCAAGTTACATGAGATCTTTTGATGTTCGTTTTAATAGTACTCTTCTGAAATTCTTGATTAACCGCGGGGAAAAATACGTGGTTTAACTCACCATTGTTTTGGAGGAAGGCCATCACAACCAGTGGGAGCAAAGACAAGAGAATGAGGGTGACATTCTTCATGGTGACTCCCTGAGTAACAAAAAATGATGTGGTTTTCTTTTCTGTATAGTATGGAGTTAATTATCTCACTTATCTCACATTGACAACTCTGAATTCACAAAGTCGGTAAAACGTCTGCAAAGTCACAATTTTACGATGTTTCATTGTCTGTGTCACACCTCAAAGTGGCTGCGGGCAAAGTGACTTTGTATCTTATGGTTAATTTGATTGCTTACGTTGGTGAATGAATAATAACTGACGCTTCAGTGAATGCCCCTGTAACCATGGCAATTTCTATCTCTGCCGACTTTAGTATAAATAAAGGGCGCATCAACAAAAAAACCTATAACCATGACGATTTCATAATATTCCAATACTGCCCTTATGTGATCTCTTCATCGATCTTAGTAGCTCTTGAGTTTACAATGGTGAAATTCTTCATGCTGAAAAAAATGACGTCTTTATTGTATGGAGTTATTTTTCTTACTTAATTAACTCTGACTAACTCTGAATTAGAGTTCTCTGATACAACGCAATCTCTTAGTCTGTAATACATACATGTATGCACAGTCACACTTTAGTATAAAATCATTGTTAGTATAACAAAAATTGTGAGAATAGCTCCATCTGAAGTATTAACGTAGTTTTTATAGAACGATGACTTTTCGCACTCAATTATTAAAAGACTTCAGGCCTGAAGCCTTTTTACCCAAATTTGTGCAACAATGGTGTTTCTTTTCTTTCATTATTTTCTTACAACTTCGATGACCAATTGAGTAAAAAATTTCACAGTTTTTTTATTGTACGCATATGCTGGGATACGCCAAGTGAGAATACTGATCACTGACAATTACCAAAGGTGTCCAGTGAGTCCATTACTTCCACCTCATCCTGGACTAAAATTCACGCTGACCGAGTATTTAAAATGCAGTTTGTGATCACTTTATTTGGTGTTTCTGCACCAACCAAACAACTCTTTGCAGTTATTTTTAGGTGTTCGTGCAGTAGAGCGAACACCTCTGGTTATTGTTTCTTTTTTTATTCTTCTTTATGTCAACTCAGCGTAACTAAAGATTGGAACTAAACTGTGCCAGGAAGCTTATATTTGTCTCTCCTTAACCAAATTTTTCTTAAATTTGTAGTAGTGTGATTTTTTTATAATTTTAATCTTTGTTTATTTTCCTCTAATTCGACCTCCGGGATTGGATGGGGATTGGGATTTCGTTTTTTAAAGAATAAACCAATAATGAATGAATGAATGAATTACATGTTGTTTTTTTTTGCAGGTGGCGTCTGAGTCTAAGATTGTGTTCGTCAAACTATCATACATAGATGAGAATCATCTAGTGTACGATATTTCATCAGCTATTCTGAAAGTCAACCAGGAGACATCACCACAGAGTGGTGCAGGTATGATTTTGTTGTACAATCTACATTGGTTACCAGTTAAAGCCATTGGACACTTTCGGTAAACAGTATTGTCCAAAGGCCCAAACTTCATGTATCACAACTTCTATATAAAATAACAAACCTGTGAAAATTTAGGCTCAATCGCTTGCACGCTTTATCTGCTTGTTAAGCACGAAAATTTGTTTGCCGTTAAGGAGCGCTATAAAATTGGGCTGAGGTGAGTACCTCTTTTGAGTAGTGTTGGTTCTCAAAAGAACCGGTGGTTAACAACTCAACAATTCGATCAGTATGCTCTGATTGTCCTAATTGCTCAACCACCGGCTCTTTTTAGAACCAACACTACTACTCAAAAGAGATATTCACATGGTGTTACCATAAACCTCTCTTAACTTTACTTCCACCATGCAGAGTTTCAAATCCTACCGACTTAAAATGTAAACTTCCATCACAGGTTCTTTTTACACTCGCCACTACTCAAAAGAGATATTCACATTGTTTTACCGCAAATTAGTTCAAGTACTTCACCATGCAAAGGTTCATATTCTACTGACTGTACAATTGAACTTCTATCAGATGTGAAAAAGGAGAAACCCCCACCAGCCGGTAATTCCCACCACCGCGGACACAGAGACCAGAATGATGATCATCCGTACAATGATGACCACCATCGGCCGAACAATCCTTACGAGCCCCAGTATGAGTGAGTATTTTTACCCCTAAACCTAAAGAATAGAGATCAGGCCTGGAGTTTCATCTTTGAAAGGGCAAGGCCATTTTCATTTCGTAAAGGGCACTTCCATTGGAAAATCTTAAAGGCAGTGGGGCACTTTTGAAGGGGCACTAATGCCAAACCCAGGGGCAACTGAGGCTGTGGGCTGCATGTAGTTCCAGGCCTGAGATATAGTTGGATGTGAATAATCAGTGACCTTTGCCTCCTGTTTGGGTTAACGGTGCTGCATACTCCAAAAGAGTTGAAGTTGTTTCAGGAATGCATTTAGTTTTGTAATTACAGATCTTGTTTGCTTAGCTTTCACGAAGAGATGCTTGTGTTAAGTGGCAAACAGTGTCTGAAACATTGATTTCAGAAATAGTTTAACTCTACACATGGTTTTTGTTGAATTGTGTCTTCATGAATAGCCAGTCTGCCCGATGTTTTAACTCTTTAAAAAAAATTTTTACTCTGGCAGTCATCATGGTGGGGGTGGGGGAGGAGGTGAACGCTGCTTTGTGTGTAACAACTTTGGCCATCTCAGCTATGACTGCCCAAAGAAAGGCGACCCTCAAAACCGTAACTATAGAAACAAAGGCGGAAACAAAAAGGTAAGACTTGACTTTGTCATCTGTTTGCAGTGCAAACTTATTCATATGTTTTTAATCATTTTGTGTAAAAAGAACATTTTAGAAGCTTGCAATTACATACTTACATTAGTGTAATTACTTATAATTAAAGCTATATTTTGTCAAAGGTGCCGTTTTTTTGTATCATTTTAATCTCTAGAATGATAAAAAAATAAAATAAAATAAAGTACAAATTTTTTAACTTTAAAAAAAAAATTCTGATAAAAACACAGATAACAAGGGTCAAAATGCTGTATTTGACTGCCACTTTTACACTCGAGATGACCAAAAGAAATTTCTTATTTGGGTAAAATAAGATATTTTGTTTTGTCATAATGAATGAAAAAATGCTGTCTGACTAGTCATCTTTTCTTAAACTATTACCAATGGCTTCTGACTGGTACCCTTAAATCAACAAAATATGGAGACAACCAACATTAGGGTTTTATGGTACAGAAGAGTACCAGCAAGATTTTACGTTTTCTATGAAAATTGGATCTAGTTGTCTATGAAAGTTTGATCACTAAGAATTAAGCGGATAAATATTTCCATTGAGAGTAATCTCTAACATGTATTGAAAAATCATTGGAATTTTATGTTCCTGTTCTCTCTTCTGTCAGCAGCAAAATTGGGGGAGAAAGAATCGCAAATATTAGAGACGTCAAAGAAAACAGTATTTCCAGGTGAGGAGAAACAAAAGTTACGGACCAAAGAAGTTGTAAAAGGGAAGTTGCAAGTTAAAATATATACCTAAATAAAAAGATAGATTCAGATATCGGAACCCTAACCCTCTAGTGTCTTTGACTAGAGACCCTCTAAAACCCTCCACAAATCTCCACCAAATTCAAAGCTCAAATTTGATGGGCAAATCTAGAAGAATGAAGGCTTGTTGGCCAAAAGTTTTACTTGGTCATAATTGTTTAACAAGACCCAGTTAAACAAGACTGTAGGCAAAGAATCGGGGCTTACGTAAACAGGTTAGCAGATCATTTCTGCTTATGCGTAGTCCACTAAACTAGGCATTCTTCGCTTACACAGCCTGTGGTAATGGAAGACTTTGGAACGCTAGGTGGCAGCAGACTTACCAGGCAAATTTCCATTGTTTACGTAGTTCTGAACATGCGCACATTACAGAGAACAATGGTTTTTAACTGGTAAGTCTGCTGCCACCTAGCGTCCCAAAAGTCCCCCATTGGGGCCAGCTTCTTTTTTATTACATCGCCAACATCGATCTAACCATGGGAGCAGGTCTCATCTTGCTTTCCTCCATGTCAAATCAACTCCATTATTTGCATTATTTGTGTAAAAAAAAGTCATGTACAATTTTTAAAGATGAGGTATTTTAAAATGATCTATTGTATTGGTCCTTTATGCTTCAGCAATATGCCCAGTTTTCAAATAGCTCTATCTAACTTTCCTTCTTAAGAAAAAGACTTGAGTGAAGATAAGTAAGTTTATCTTTCCGATAATTGCAATCATTTTTTTCTTTCTTTCATGTATTAAAAACATGTTGATCAGTAGCATGGTCCTTTTCCCCTACCTTTTTGTACCATCGATGTAGTAATGATGTAGTCTGTGTTCCCAGAGTCCTGGAAAATCATGGAACTTTAAGTTATTATCCAGGAACTTCCAGCTATCAAAATCATGGAATTTTAAGCTATCAGAAGCACACTTGACTGGAGTATGATTTCTCATGATTGTTCCTTTATTCAGGACTTCCTCAAAACCTCCTTGAAGTAAAGTAAATTATCAAAGAGAAAACAAAAAGTTGGCATTGTGTCCAAACCTGTAGTTTTGTGTTTCACAGAGTTTGTAACATCTGGAGAACCCAGAAGAACCCACAGTCATCAAATTTCATCCCTGACACTGTTTCAAGTGTGATGACTGGCCGGTGAATTGTTCATAGACTCCTAAGATATCAAAAAAAACAGTGTGAGATATGATCATGGAAAACTCAAAGGCTGTTTCCGAATCGGCGGCTACAGCTATTGCTTTGACTGTCGTTAAGGATGACCTATACTTCAACACATGTTGGCGTGGTGATCCAGCCATAGCCGTAGCCGCAATCACTAATTAGGACATGGCCTAAATTGTCCTGGATGGTCGAGGATTTCATTTACTGGGGAAACCTGAACCCAAGCAGTGTGCAGCACTGGCCTCACCATGTAAGAAGTTTGTTAGTGCACGCTTTGCCATGTTATGGCGCATGCTTTGCTATTTATTGAATTTAGTAGGAAAATGTCATCCAGGAAAACAAAATTCAGCTTAAAAAAAAGAATTTTGAAGACCTGTTGAAGTTAGAGAAGTTCTAATTTTGTTTAGAAATGTTTGTACTTATTTTGGTTTGTATTCTTGCCAGTCAAAAACAGGAAATGTTTTGTGTATTGGGCTATGTCACACAAGGTGTTTAAAGGAACGTTACAGAATTGGTAAGAAACAAAAATCGTGAAGATCACAGATTTACATAAAACTTACATGGTCTAATGATGATGCTAGTTGAAAACATCCCTTGAAATATTTATGACTGAAATGTCATATTTGGTGAGCAATAAATAATCTAATTTCGCGTTTGGAGTTTATCACTCAGTGAGCGTTTTATTCATTTTTGTTTTGGCATCGATGCGATGCAAAATTTGTAATCAGTTCTTCACCATTCTCTCGTGACCCAGATGTCCGATCGATCTCGAACTTCTGCAGGTTTGTCAGTGTATGTATATGGTGGATTACATAAAGTGCTTACACTGCCAGCAACTTTTTTTCTAGCAAAACCAATTCTGTAATGCTCCTTTAACAGGCAACCGGTTCTAGGCATCCTCAAAGTAGCCAGATAGTTCTTATAAGAACAATCTACATAGCAGAGTAGATACTACTACATATTATTTTCCAGTACACGCTAATCCTCCAATCAGATGCACAACCCGGAGTGTGATATGAGATGATAAACTACTCCCAGTTTTTATATTTCACTCTGCGTATTGCGAGTGTAATGCATCACGCTCCGCATACAGTCAGTGCAAAAAGTACATTCTAAACTTTGCACGTGCAAAACCAAAAACATAAACATAACCTAACCTCATTGACTTTGGGGCTGGAAGATAAATTCGTTATCGCGCTCGTGGAATACGGAAAAATATAGCGCGTCTGCGTCCCATATCCAACTTGGCCTTCGGCCTCATTGGATATGGGACGTAGAGGCGCTATATTTTTCCGTATTCCACTCGCGCTTGTGTGATAACTTATAATAGTTGTTATGCAGTAACGCCATGTGTATACCTACTTGCTGGTTAGGTTATGTTCTTTTGAGAACGAGTTTTTCTATATCTTTTCTAAGATTTGGATCTAAGTTTCAGACTGTTTTGTCAGCAATGACTCTCACCTCTGTAACTTTCTTGGGGATTCTAAGCCACTGAGTGAGAACAAAGTTTTTTTGATAGATCAGGACCCAATTTCATAGAGCTGCTAAGCACAAAAATTTGCTTAGCATTGAAATTCTTGGCTTGACAAAAACAACATAACCAATCAAATTTTCGCGTGATTTTCAGGATAAGCAAGCAACAGCTGAAAACCAGTAACAAGCAATATGCAACAAATGGAAATTCGGTTGGTAATCCTATTTTGATCAAGGAAGAAATTTCATGCTAAGCATTTCTATGAAACTGTGCCCTGGTCACCACTAAGTTGCCTGTACAAAATGCCACGTGTGACAATATCCAAATATATATACCTTTATTATATGTTATTATATGTATGTAGAATCACTCTGAATAGTTTGAAACTGAAAGATATGGTTTTGTTATTTGTTATGAGATGACCTGACAAAAGTTGATGTCAGAAGTTGTTGTTCCTCACAAATGTCCCCAAATGGGGACCACTATGCCCTAAATGGTGTGGACCAAACTGGGCAACAAGTTTTGCCTAGTTGGGATTGTTTTTCGATATAGTGATCACTGATGTCCTGACTGGGATAAGAGGTGTTCCAAACTGGGCAACAAGTTTTGCCCAGTTTCAAACTGGGTAACAGTTGTACCTAGTTGTGATTGTTTGGGATTTATGGGGACAACAGTTGTCCTGACTGGGATAAGAGGTGTTCCAAACTGGGCAACAAGTTTTGCCCAGTTTCAAACTGGGTAACAGTTGTACCTAGTTGTGATTGTTTGGGATTTATGGGGACCACAGTTGCCCTGAATGGGATAAGAGGTGTTCCAAACTGGGCAACAAGTTTTGCCCAGTTTCAAACTGGGTAACAGTTGTACCTAGTTGTGATTGTTTGGGATTTATGGGGACCACAGTTGCCCTGAATGGGATAAGAGGTGTTCCAAACTGGGCAACAAGTTTTGCCCAGTTTCAAACTGGGTAACAGTTGTACCTAGTTGTGATTGTCTTGGATATTGGGGGACCACAGTTGCCCTGAATGGGATAAGAGGTTCCAAACTGGGCAACAGTTGTACCTAGTTGTGATTGTTTGGGGACCACAGTTGCCCTGAATGAGATAAGAGTTGTTCCAAACTGGGCAACAGTTGTACCTATAATCTTAGATATAGATTTTTTGGGATATTGTGGGACAACTGAGGGTTCCAATCTGGGCAATAGTTTTTTCCCAATTAGGGATAGTTCTGAATACAAATTTAGTGTAATCCAACTATGATGCATTTGTGCACTGATTTAGTAGATGGACCCTTATATTATATTAAACTTATGTTCAGTCTTTCATGGTTAATTCGTCTATTGTTTCATTTAGAATGATGTCATTTGATACTCCCGGCTGTTACCATTGATTTTGTATCACTTCCCGTTTCTTTGAAAGGTTTTCACAAATTATATGCATCCTTCACGTGTTAAAACGATCTGTTTTTGTTAACCATGCTCCAAACCGAATCTGTTGTAACCAAATCTGTTGTAAAAGCTGCAATGTTTGTTTCTCACAAGTAGAACATATTATTCTAAATTTCTGACAAAGTCAAGGAAATAGCATGTGAAGCCCTGCAAATTAATGTTGCCTATTTCAATGGGAGACTTTCTGGGACGATAGAGGGCAGCAGACTTACCGGGTAAATCCATTGTTCTCAGAATTATGCGCATGTTCAGAACTACGTAAACAATGGAAATTTACCCGGTATGTCTGCTGCCACCTAGCGTTGGAAAGTCTCCTATTGCCGGAACCAAAATAACTATGTGTAATAATTAGGCCTAGTAAAACATGTCAATCATCCCAGGCAAAACCTAGACCATTTGTTGTTGTTTTCAACTAAAACATGACCAGCAAGTTTAATGAAATTTTCCCATCTTGCTTTGGATGGTGACGGTCATAGAAACCTGACGAATGTGAATGAAACTTCCTTTTAAACAATTAGACGTACTTTTTGTTTAAAATGTTTAAAAGAATTTCAAGGTTTGAAAAGCTTGGGTGATTGTTCAAGGACTGATCACCTTTTGAGCCAACTTGCTAAGTAAGTGTCACCCAAATTATCAGGCATGCAACTTTTTAGCTGATCAGCTGATTTCCTCTTTTTCTTTTCAAAACAGTGCCATAGAAAACTGAAAAAAACTTTACAAAAGTTAAGTGTGATAGGCCATTTCCTCCTTTTTTTTGCAATTAGAAAGTTGCATGTCTGAATTATAGAGTGTGTAAGTTAACAATCAAACTCCCAGAACACACACAAAAATGGCTTGGTGCAGTTATCGATGAAGTGTCGATATGGCTTCGTATTTATGAACTGTTTGCATCATTGGGTGGGCACCCTTGAAGTAGACTAAAGAAATCCAACAGACACTGGTTACCTGTAAATGCCCAATCCATTTCCAACACAAATGTGATTCATTGTTAGGTGATGGGAGCTAATTGTAATGACACTTTACACCTTGGGGTGGTTGTGGGAGGGGAGTGATGAAGTACCCATAATGGTTCCTCGAGGGGGTAGGTGAGGTGTATGGGATGTCTCCACAATGCCATAGGTCTGTATTCTGTTTATGGTGAAGCCCTCCTCTATGGGTGAAGTAAGTGGGGTTGGTTGGTGGCCCCTTTTAAGATTTTGAAAAAGAGTTCTAAAAAAAGCAAAGGATGTATTCATGGAGTGCTAAGGCTGTCGGTGGTTTTTCTTTTCTTAATGCTCGAGACAAAGAGCAGTTCTGTTGATGACGCTTATAGACTTTACTGCATCACTGAAAACCAAGGCCCAATTTCATAGAGCTGCTTAAAAAAATTTCTGCTAAGCACAATTAAGAAGGGTACCAGTTACATGTTGTACATGTGAAATTTGTATTTTAGCTGCTAACCTTATTCTAGTAAGCATGATTTTGTTGTGCTTAGCAAATTTGCATGTTTAAGCAGCTCTATGAAATTTGGCCCTGTGTTGTGATGAAACTTCTTACCACATATTTATGTGTTTACATCTCTGGGCAGGGTTTATGGGCCGTAGTATAGTTTGCACAGATTTCCGCGTTAACCCTCTAGTCCCTGCACCGCCCGAGTTTGCCGAAATAATTGTGTTTTTCTTTCAAGATTCTTGCAGTAACTTAACTGAAATCGTAGTTCAAATTTTTTAAAGTAAGCCAAGGCTTATTATTTATAATAAAACGCACAATTTTTGACCCTTTCGGTAATATTTGTACAAGTCCTCATTGGGGAACAATAAAAAAAACCTACGGTAATATTTATGGCGATTATTTTTGTACAATGATAAAATGGATACAATAGCTTTTCAAGGCTTTTATCTGGCTCAATGCTGATTATTTGCGAAGGCATAAGTTTGCGACAATATCACCATGAATGATAAATACAGTTTCCTTTGTGTTTACTAATAAGCGTTTTGTTGGGTAAGGGCTAAATTATTTCATCATCATTAGCTTCGTCAAGTCAACTGTGAAGAGACAACTTAATAGTGATCTATAAATAACTAGATGGATTCACCAATGCGTAGGCATACTATTAACTACCTAGTTTTATTTTGATGTTTCTTATTTTCTACAAACAAAAGCTATAGCGAGGTTTCCTCCTACCGCATAATACAGTGTATCGCTTTAGGTGGCTGGGCGGTCCAGTGGCTAAATGGTTAAGCAGTATAAAGTTGCTTGGTAGAAATAAAAAACTAGCCAAAATTGCTTTCAGAAACAGTCAACCAGCTAGAGTACCATGTAATGTTTACTTGTGACTGACTGGTGTCCTGCTAACCTTTGCTGAGCAGAAGAATCAGCTAAGCACAAATTTTGCATGCAGGCTGTGTACTAACTAAGCAGTATCGTCCTATATCAAGCCTAAATATTCGTATTGTGTGCTGTCATTTCATTAGACAAAATCAAGTCACCAATTGAAAGTACATTCCTAAAACAAGTTATTGTTCTTTTGATATTTGTTTGGGATGACGACATTTTCAAAAACAAATATTTCTTTTGTTATTTATTATTGTACTTAAAATCATATATATCCTTCTTTTGTTATTTTTGTGTGCGTTTTGACAGTCCTTTATATTTATTTTTAAAATACTGTGCCTGGTCTACCTTAAGTGTTATGTAATGTTATAGTATGTTAAACACATTGTGTCTTTAAAGAAAAAAACTTTAATATGTTTGAGGCAACAAAGAATAAAGGAAAGAAGTAGATTTGACAAATTCTGTTGTCCAGTCGTGTGATTTGTATTCACCAAAGCCTTTTTCACACCGCTCTGTTCCCCGGGGGCTGGCCCTTGGATTGCTCTACCCTGGTCTACCAAGGCAAATTGCTGTTCAAGGCAGTGGACACTATTGGTAATTACCCAAAATAATCATCAGCATAAAACCTCACTTGGTAATGGGGAGAGGTTGATCACACATTGTGAGAAACGACTCCCTCTGAAGTGACATAGTTTTCGAGAAAGAAGTAATTTTCCATGAATTTGATTTCGATACCTCAAGTTTCGAATTTGAGGTCTCGAAATCAAGCATCTAGAAGCACACAACTTCGTGTGACACGGGTGTTTTTTCTTTCATTATTATCTCGCAACTTCGACGACCAATTGAGCTCGAATTTTCACAGGTTTGTTATTTTATGCATGTGTTGAGATACACCAAGTGGGAGGACTGGTCTTTGACAATTACCAATAGTAAGTCTTTAATGTGAACTTTCATTTGTGGAGCAACGGCTCCGACTTGGGCTCAGTTATATTTTGAATATGCGTTTGAGGTTCGGGGCTTCACACAGGTGTACTTATAGCCCATGGAGGATGGGTAGAATCTAATTCTACCTCCATGCTTGGCCTTAGCTAGAAGCTAAGCCGAAACGGCGTTTTATTTCGAAAACGGCATTTCCTTGAATTCTGGCTCCAAAGAAGTACAGGTCTGCATCTCAACATTTGATCAGGATTATCTCTTTTCAGTAATACAAAACAAGCATAATATCTGTTTCGTGTCAATAGAGCTTAAAATGCCCATCTAAACACGCGAAGCAGATTAAGGTAAAAAAAAAGAAGAAAATCAATGTGACCATCTTGCGTGTCGTCCATTCAAAGACAGTGTAAGGCCGTATCCGAACTCGTGGCTACAGCTTCGGCTACGGCTGTTGCCAAGGGTGTTGCTAAGGACATCCTATACCTCAACGCATGATGACCAGGCAATCTAGCCGTAGCCGCCAAGACACGGCCTGTGTAAGGTAGGCTGAAAGAAAATAGTCGGGTCCATATTTGCTCGATAAGAGTCAATATCCACTATTGTTAATGTGAACTGGGAATTAGACCAATATGGCGGCAGCACTCTAACAAAATACAAGCAGTATCACACGTTGGTGTGCGTTAGAGTCTTTGAATTACATCCAACATTCTAGGAAGACTGAGTAATGCTGAACTGAAGCGAGAAGAATCAGATGTAATGAGAAGCCTAATCCTCGACTAATCTCTCTCATTAATCGCGACTAATCTCTATCATTAATCGCCTTATTAGCCAGTTTAATAACCACTTTCGGCCATGGATTAGCTAATCTTTTCTCATTTTCAAGATGGGCCATCTTCTTCAGCGCAACTCCTGGGACCTTAATGTACCAAAAGAGGATTGGGGCGATTATCCGGAGATAAGATGAGCTCCAGAGCCGGCTATACTTCTGAAGGAAGTCAGGTGCGTATGAAGGGCCTACGTGGTAGCTTTTCAACAAAGTCACCCTTTGAAGTATAGTAATCTTGTATAGTAGAAAACAAAATCGAAGGACAAGTAATGAGCGATGGTTTTCTTCAGTCTCCGAATCATTACTTGTTAATTCAGCTGAGTTTTCCCAATTCGCTTGGCACAGTGCCATTGAAACAACTAATAATGTTTCGTAATTGAAACTGTTGTGTTTTGTGCTGCTCTTTGCCAAGCGCATCAATCAATCGGTTTTTATTCAGCATGGACTAGTTAATGTCTAAGAAGAAAGACTCGAAAGTCGCCTTAGTTTGTGACTTGAATAGTACAAGAGCTCGGTTAAAGGCACTGTACACCTTTGGTAATTGTCAAAGACCAGTATTCTCACTCGGTGTATCCCAACATATGCATCAAATAACAAACCTGTGAAAATTTGGACTCATTTGGTCATCGAAGTTGCAAGAGAATAATTTAAAGAAAAAACACCCTTGTCAAACAACTTTGTGTGATTTCAGATGCATAATAAAGGGCTTCGGGCCTGGAGTATTTTATTATTTGGGCGAGATATTACCTCATTCCCCCCAAAAAGGCCCCAAACAAGTCGCAGCCCAACAAAATCAAGCTCACTGTCTGCTAGTTACAATGTATTACTAAGCACAAAGTTGTAAGCGAAATTGTCTGATTTAAAGTAGATGAAATTGTGTCCCCAGGTCTGTGAAACCCTGGCACACTCGTCTTCGCTGTCTCGATTCTTCACAATTTTATCTCTCTGTCAAAACGACTTCATGGCTCTCAACACTCTCAGCAGATTCAAAAGTTCACCAGTGACAACAGACTGATGTAAAGGTTTTTATCGGTCGGTATGCCACGTCTTTCATCTAACTTGGGAGGGGACCAACCTCTTTTCTCCGTTTACTTGCTAAGAAACTTAAGAAACGTCAACCTTTGTTTGATCCGAAGTGGCGAAGCAAGAGTGACAGAATCCAGTCTAGCTGAGGCTGGCTGCTGAGTCAAGGGGTTGTTTTGGATGGTATGCCGTGGCTTTTGTTTGGGATGTGGAGGTGGGGGGCGGACCTTTTCTCTTCTTTCTTGTCTTTCGTGTGAAACGGCAGAGGGCCCAGGGGTGTTAAGTTAAATGGCGCTGGTTTAATAAAACATTGGACATCACATCAAACGGCAGTCAACCCGTGCAGGGTGTGGCCATTTTAGGGCAGTTATTATAGGGAGAAAACATTGCGTCGGCCTCATTTATGTTCTGTATAGGCCCTCAAAATGTTCTATTCTTTCAAGGTTTTCTTTGGAGACTTCTTCTTGGTTATCTTGGCTTTCCTGGTCTTCTCCTTCTTGGCTGTGGCTTCCTCTGCTTTCTCCGCCTGTTCCTTGACCTTGTCCTGGACAGATTTGAGAACCCAAGAAAAGGGATACAGTGTGGAACCTAATGTGACTTTTTTTTTACTTCAACTTTGAGGTATTTTTAATGACACAGGCCTAGTAATTAGTATTTATAAAGCTTGAATTTGCCCAATGTTGGCATAGCGTGGTAACCTGCAACCCCCCCCCCCTCCCCGACATGATGTCAGTCTTTGAGATTGTGCGGATGAATTGAGTTTTTAAATCTTCACTACAACAAATGCAAATTAGTGTTGGTTTTAATTTTACAAACCTCAATGCACACTAAGATACCCTAACAGGAAAGTGAAAGTAGGAACTCTTTCCTACAACTGTATTCTCAGACGTCGCTGTCTTTTTTGTCATCCCGTGTAGAAAAGCACCAAAAGAGGTTAACGAAGTAATCTAATCAGCGCATTCTTTTTCACAGATTGCTTGACTCTATTAACGGAATCAGTCCACATTAAGCCCAACGTTGATTGTTGTGTTGTGGAGAAAGGCATTAATTTGTCTAGGAATTCCCAACGCGTGGGTTGTTATGATGAGTGTCGTGGTAGACCTTTTTCACTTATTTTCAAGAAGACATTTAACTACCAATAATTGACTATTAAGTGTCATTTTCTGACTCACATTTTCTGATTCCAAGTAGATTTCAATTACTTAAACCAACGAACCATAACATTGGGTCTCGAAAAAATGTAGGCGTGTCACCTAGCCCTATAGAACATGTAGGACTCTTCTTTCTGTACTGTAGTCTGTCACGAAACTTGATCAGAAGGGCTATTCAAAGTTTGACACTATTTTGAGTGTCCCGTCATGAATACACATTGCTTCGTCAAAAAAATTTTAAATGTGTTGTCAGGTCAATGCAACTACTCAAATTTTTAACAATAAAAACAAACTGCTTCAGTAAATAGTTCACTGCTTTTAAGATGTGCCTGCGGTGACATTGACGTCGATTGGCAGGTGGGTCGTTGTACTGAGTGTCTGAAATTTGCTTTGGGTCGCCCGCCTGAAAATTTGTGGACAGCTCTTTAGACGAAGGAGCCATAGACTACGCAAATTTACCGCGTTCCTTTCATCAGTTAACTTCCACAAAATACCTAATCTTCGTTTCCATGGTTTACCGTAACCAAAAAATAACATTCCTTTAAATTTGTCCATCATGGATTATCTCATCCCAAGCTGTCTTCCCACGCATGTCGACAATTCCTTCACATGTCTCATTTTATCTATTCAACTCCAGAAATACCAGCTGCTATTCTCTTTTTTTTTAAAAGGGGGTACCTGAATTGTTCCCTTTCGCAGGAATGTCAGAAACATCACGTCAAAAAAACACCACAATCCGTTTCCTTGTAATTTCTCTGAACTGCGACCAGAGAGCCATCCAGGGTGAACAGGCTCTTTATATACCCAAAGGTGATTGAGGTACCCAGCAGAGAGAGCTCATCTGCATTATAATATATAGCCTTAAAAAGGAGGATCAAAAGATACATGCGTGGGGGCTGCCAGGTTTTTGAATATAACTGTACAAGTATGAATGGATGGTCTGGTCGTTGCTCAGTAGATTGACAGACGACCAATGCAGCCTTAGTACGGTGGTGTGTGTAAGCGGAAACACCAGACCACAAAAAAGTGATCATTGGGCCGAAAGCTAAGTTGACATAAAGTTGCGGGTAGCACGGGATTTATTTTGGGATCCTGATAAGTTATGGGCAGTGTCTTGGATTAGTGCACCAATTGGATTAACATGTAAGGTGAGTTACAAGTCGTGGTTATTTACTTGATTAGTTCAAATTAGTTGTTGATTCGTTCAATGAATGACCAGTACGCACTATAAACCTTGAAGATTGTTTCTGCCGAAAATAGAATAAGCTGTTGCAGACTATACTTACCAACCAGAAGACCGATGGTATGGCCTGACGTTTCGACCCTAACAGCTATATAGTGTCTTTCTCGAAGGCTAAATGTTGACAACACAACGAAACATACAGGTCTTATTCCTCCATTGGGCAAACGAAAACAAAATCAGATTTGTTTTAGTGTTACATTTAAAAAATTACTTTATATTTTGTCCTTCTTGCTTTTTTACGCACTTTTATTATCCAGAAACTCTTCAAGGAGTTATGGTATTGCAAAACTGGCGGGACGGTATTTTGATATTTGGAGCATCGTAATGTTTTGTGTTAAAGAGTTAACTCACAAAATGCCTTGCTTTATTTGATCTTCAAGTCAAGTTAGTCAACAAGAGAATGGCTTTGAGATAATAATATAGACAGTTATACACGCGTAACTTATAGGGGATAATAAACTGTACCAAATCTTACTTGTTGATAAGTTGTCACGCTATGACAAAAAGTTATTGTAGGCAAATGTCCTTCTACCGGGCAACAGACAAATAATGCAATGTTGGTATTCAAAGTTCTGTCTAAATATTATAATCTGATGTGACACTGTTTACCCGTGGAATGTACAAGGTTTACTACACGTAAAAGGTTGTGTTGTTGAATGATCCATCTTTGTTTCTGCGTCTCTGATAAAGACAGGGACATGGTTCAACCAAGGTCGAATAATCCATCATGTGCGATATTTGACGTCATACCAGCCATTGGTTAATACCATGCTTGGTTACGGTAGTGCTATGTAGTTTGTTTCTACAAACAAATTAGAACCATCGAACGAGTGCATGTATTTCAACTGAACATACACAAATGACATTACGCCGAATAAAAGGCGAGACGTCGGATCGCACCCATTGGCAGTTGCTCCGTTGTGTCCTTCGCTTTAAAGTTTGGACCCTCGCCCCCGCCCCTACTGTCCGCTTCATGCGCTCAATACACACCAATAATTGTCCCCCAAATCTGTACATGGCAGGCCCATCCATACTCGGGCGACTACAACCGAATTTCAGATCCACGTTTGAGACTACAGATAGATAGATGGATAGATAAAACTGTCCCAGCACAAAAGGCTGAATTACAACAATTTTACATTCACTTTTTTCTTACATTTGTCTTGGGCAACGTCAATAAATTCAGAAGAAAAAAACCCATGCAATTTCGGTAACACAGTTCACACCATAAGTTCAAAGCCCAAAAAGTGATTCGAAGCAAAATAACGTACAACATTTAACCAGTGGCAGCGCTGCTGTTAGCATTATTAGCAAATTTGTTGAGCCTTACTGTCCATTGTACTTTGCCAAATTCATTTGAGTACAAGTACAAATTATTCTAACCAGAATCATCATTCTCTTTGATTAAACTCCACAATTTAACAAATCAAAACAACATAATGTTATAAGGTAATTTTCCCATTGCAGTTTTCTTCACTCGTTAACTAAGCTCTACAATGATTCGCCGATTGGTGGCGTTTCTCAATAACTGCCAGAGCAGAGAGTACTCGCACTTTCAGGAGATCGAGAGCCGAACGACATTCACTAGGCAAAAATAAACCAACGCACCAGGGCATTGGCCTGGAATAAAAGAAAATACTACATTTATTCACACTGCAGACACTTCAGGGACTCAGTCATAAGTTGTGCTCCAACCAGCTACAAGTTAGTTAGCTCTAGACAGAAATCACCCAAAGTTTGACTGCATATCGTCAAGGTCATTGAGTTGACTTAGTTTTGGATGTTGCAAGCAAGGTGATTGTGTTGTGTTTGAAGTAAAAGTCGTCGGCTCTGCTCTGTACAGCTAGCACTACAGATGATTCAAGCTTCGAGCCCCACGTGTTTTGATGACCCGTCACCATAAACAAACTGCCATCTACCGTGTGATATTTTTTACCAAGAGTGAATTTTTCATCAACTGAACGGGATTTATTAGCATCAGACGTGCATGCTGTGCTGGATTGTCATCCCCCCATTTGGAATTATAAACAATTTTGTTGCGGTAACCAGAGCGTAACTTCGGCGTGATTGAAATTGAATAATGTTACATGGTCTCACAATGAAATGGAATGCTGTCTTTAAAAGCTAACACATGAGTTGCAGTGCGTTGTTAATCGTTGGAAGGATTACCCTGTGTGTCTGTACGATACGACCACAATAGGTGTCAAAATACCTACTCAGGTGTACTTTATACGTGTGAATTGATGAATTATTCTCATGTAGTTGTTACATTTACGGTGGGATTTCCACGGGGAAAGTAGGACGCTCTCTCCGCCTACTAAGAAACCTTTTTGAGGAACCGTCGAGAGGCGGGCTTGAAACTTTGAACCGGTTTCAACTTGACTTTGCCGTGGTGCTTTTTGACTGTAGGTTAATTTTTTTAGCATATTTGATCTCAATGACCTGCTGAATACAGTTCTACATTTGAACCAGAGAGTGTTGCTTCTTCTCTGATGTGATTATTCAGCACACGGAGAACAATTCTTGAAAGTTGACTGGAATTTTTTAGTACGCACGGAGGAGATAACGTAGTCCAAGAACAAAAGATAAGTTTGATTACGTGAGGTTGAATTGTGCTCAAATTGGACAAGCTGTATACCTTGCAGACGACAGAGGCTGTTCCGTGGATTTTTATTATTATCGGCTGGCTGCGTGTGAGGACAAGATGTGGCGAGATTTGGATCAAGCAATGAGGACATCCAACAGATCCAGGTCAGTGGGGAACATTAAAAGGGTAACTCATTAGGAGAAATTTGTTGTGGTTTTGGTCGTTTAGTTATGAAGTTGTAAACAATAATTTTTTCTACTCTGAGATGTACAGACCTACATCTTAGGTCTTGTCACAAAGGGAAAATTGTACAGGCAACTTCGAGGCAACCAATTGCACGGCTTGTAAAAATTAGCACTTCAGTATGGCACAAGAACTATAAGGTATCTTTTTCTTAAAGGCAATGGACATTATTGGTAATTGTCAAAGACTAGCCTTCACAGTATCTCAACATATGCATACAATACTTAACCTGTGAAATTTTGAGCTCAATCGGTCATCAAAGTTGCGAGATAACAATGAAAGAAGAAAACACCCTAGTCACACGAAGTTGTGTGCTTTCAGATGGTTGATTTCGAGACCTCGAGTTCTAAACTTGGTCTCGAAATCAAATTCGTGGAAAATTACTTCATTCTCGAGAACTACTCCACTTCAGAGGGAGCCGTTTCTCACAATGATTTATACTGCCAACCTCTCCCCATTACTCTTTACCAAGTGAGGTTTAATGCTAATAATTATTTTGAGTAATTACCAATAGTGTCCACTGCCTTTAAAAGACAATGATGTGAAGGTCAGTTTTTCAATATTTGTTTTTCGAAGATGTCCTAGTTTTGGTTACTTGCAAATTACATGGTCCTTTTTAAAGGGGACAACGCCTTGATTAGACACTTTTCTTGAACAGCTGCACCGGGGATGTAGTTATGTAAACTATACATCGAAGTTGAACCCCGGGTAGTGATGTAGAATAGTTTGACACCAGCCCCGTACCTTGAATGTAAACAAAACCCAAATATTCCCAATATTCGTATCAATTGCGTCTTAAGTTTTTTGTTTCCTTCAAAAGTTAAGCTCCTACATTTAGAAGCACGTATAGAGGCCCCCATTAGCAGCTGATTGAAGTGTGATTGAAGGTGTTTGAAGTGTTTAATTTTCTTGAAGGGTTTTAATATTACTGATAATGGTCTTAATATTACTGATAATGGTCTTTCATATCACACGTTCATATAAATAGAGCCAATGATTGGCCCTATTCTTATAGGGCTTTTAGTGTCACGCAGGTCGTTGGCACTGTTCCCCTCTCCACAGAGATGATGGGTCCAATACGGACTCCTGCACGAACTCACGGTGAATTTAGCTTTTAGAAGCAGGAATTTAGGGGTCCCACAAACAGGTGAGAATATGGTGTAGTATCCTGGCCCCAGTGTTGTACCTTACACAACAGCTAGCTGCCAACGTGCCAACTGTGACGGTTCTGTGACGATATGTTTACCCTCAATGACGGATTGCGCATATTTTTCGTAACGTTTATTTGGTTTGTCAGTAAACCGTAAACCACGGGGCGCGTGCCATTGTGTGTACGTAAGTCTGGTTTTGAGGGGTTTACAGTTTTGTCATACTGCACAAGGTACGGGGTCCACGAAACATACAACAGTTTGACATTTATCTGTTTTAATTTCATTGACAAAGTTACAAAGTAGGTTTAAGAAATGGACCTGTGTCAAGGTATATGTGACAAGATTACTTTGATATGAGGTTTGTGAGTGGAGTGTGAATGGTAGAGAGGCAAGAGAGTTGGGGCGACTCTTTCTATTGTTGGAGTTCGCGATTTCGTGTATTGACATTTGGCAAATGGAACCCTTCATGTAGCCACTAACTAAATTGACTAAACTTCTAATTTCTGGCTTGTACTGATTTCTTATGGTCTTTGTATTAATACCTAATGTTCATAGCGAGTCAAACTATTAATGCCCTATTTGGTATTTTTAACAAAATAACATTGCCAAGCAATTGTCAATATTTTCTGCTGAACCATTTAAACCCTAATGCAATATTTATGAAGGGCTTTTTATGGTCCGCAAATCAAGCGTTGAATCCATCACACCTTGACCGCAAATAACTCTTCCACGACCCATCCACACCAAACACTAACACGCTACATTTTTCACCATTCATTCTTACTATTTATAACCATGGCAATTTTGTGGTTGTAGCCTTGGATTCTAACCTATAGACACATTTCTTTCGAGTGTCACTTACTGATATTACTGTATAGGTTTTCATAAGAAGTGTACTTGAGAGTGACTATGATTTCTGACTTGAAACAAGGCTATACTATATACTTAGCGCGTTCTACCTCTTCAAGTGCTCGTAAAAGTGTTCCGAGTAAAACAAAAAAAATCCTCCAAAAAACTTTGGAATAAAAAATGTCAATTTATGCAAAACTGTATACCAAACTTTCAAATGTGTTAATATTTGTGCCACTGCCACATAATATTAATTTTGTTGAAAAAATTTAGTCCAGTCGTTGAGAAAAATACAGCAAATCATATTAAATGTGCAGTGGAAAAACACAGAAGGCACATAATACAATAATGCAGTTTTTATTCATACAAAATGTGAAAGCAACTTCCGTTTGTGCTTCAGGCATACAAATCGGCAAATCGTTTTGTTCAAAACCTAATAATAAAAAATATGTGTCTTTGTCATTAAATCGGCTTTGGAATGTGTAGGTCCCTTGATAAATCGTCTGTGTCCACGGTCTGCCGCTTTTTTTTTGAAACCGTAAATCAAAAAGTTGTTTGACGGATGACCGCTTGCCAATTATTTGGTCGAATGTCACCCAATCAGTGCCCAGGGATACTGCGACCTCCAAACCACTTGACCTCTTCACCACAAATCCTTCCGCGTTGTCATGGAGTCCATGTGGACCACGTCATGTCATGTTATATCTACACTCTGTTAATTTGGGAACAATTTTAAAAGTCAAGTTCGAGAATGGGCAACAGGGCAATACCGAACAACTTTGGCGGGGAAGAAACCAAGCAACATACAAAAAACAAAGTGATTCAAATTGTCACCCCTGTGTGACGATATTTCAATCAAATAATGCGTAATATTCAACTGCCTTTTATCAATATCAACTTGTGCTCCGGTTCCGGCACCGCCATTAACTTTGAAGCAATGTCTCTAACATCAAGCAGAGCCAAGAGCTGGAGCCCTCTATATAGCCGATGTTTGGCGCTGACATCAGACCGTTATCACGGGCATCTTGAGCCAGCAGCCTGGAGCTGTTTTGGTCTAGGTTTTGTACCCCTACTCCGGGCTCCGGGCTTCGTTTGACGATGAACCCCGTGCTAAATGGACACTGCACCGAAATGTACTCGCCGGAGCTGGAGGCCTGGAGCCCATGCCGAGGTTTGGACCAGAATAAGGCATTAGATCTACCACATAGCAAGGACCAGTGGATCTACCATGGCAAAATATCAAACGTATACCACTTCTAGAAAGCTTTTTTTTCAGAACTATACACATCCTTGAAAACTTCCCGTGTAAAAGTCATCTTGAAATAAAGTTTACGAATGGTTTATACAAAATTGGCGAAATATCGACGCCTGAAATGCTGTTCGGAAATGAGACCCAGTATGCATCACTGACCACGTAGAACTGTATAAACGATTTGATGCACGCACCGGACCACATACCATGTTTAGGCCTTCGCGTTGCACGACTGTCCTCTGCTTCACCCCCTTTCTCCCCTTGCCCCCTCCCCTACTCATATAGCACCACCCACACAATAGACTTGACTCAAGTCCAAATCCATTGAGAGTCCTTTTTATTAACAGTCCCATCGCCTAACATCAGAAATCTCCCCCAACCTGTGCCGTGCCATTCCCGGGGACCACCTTCATGTTGACGGCGGATAAGGAAACTCTCGCACGAGAACGGGACTTGAATCAAGTCTAACCACACACCCACAACCCACATCAAAACATCTAAGTTTGAAAATTCAATTTGGAACCACGAATAGCAGCAACATTTTGAATTACTCGAATCTGATTGTGTGTGGCTGTTTATATAACTTTGGAAAGGCCTCCACTTCACAGCCCACAACCGCTGCCCCTCCCCTACTCACATAGTACCAATCACACACCCACTACCCGTATCGAACAAGGTCTAATGTTTGATATTAATTTTAGAACCATGGCCGAATCGCAGCAATACTTTCAATTACCTGAATCTCTTATAGACTCTGACGTTTTACATGATTATATAACTTTGGAAGGCCGCTGCAACGCGTGGTAAGGCAGTTAACATTACTGACATGATTGTATTTGAAGGGTGCAGATTGCGTTTGAAGGATTATGTATGGATTTGATCATTTCTCAATGTCAAGATTATGTGACTTTGTTGGTTCGCCAGCTCGGGGGCACCGGCCACCAGATGATAAATTATAATCGGATGCCACGATGGAAACGTTTCTGTTATTTGAATTAGCCGGGGTTCGGGGGAGGGGGTGGTTTAGGGGGGTTTCTTTAGTCGCTTTTGGACGCGTAGTATACAACAAAAAGTCAATGGACTTAAGGAACAAAAGTCAACAATATAGAGAACAATCACGTCAGCCAAACCTTAGGGTTTCTTAATTCTTGAGGGATCAAACTTCCGGACTAACACTGTATTTATCACAATCTTGTTCTGAACTTTTCTTATAGAGTTCGATGATGGATGTTTGCGTCTTTCCACACGAATCATAAAATCAGCTTGAAAAAAATATTCATGTGATTTTTTAATTTAACTAAAAGTCTGTTCCGGAAGACCTCATTGAAGTGAATAAGATTCTGAATTCAATTTAACTGAACTGAACTTCTAAAGAATAATGGTTTCATCGACACCCCCGGGGTCAACATGGAAGTGCTCTTTTCTATAATCGCAACCGTCCCCAGGGCTCCGCTGCTCCATCATCAATTCATAAAGTGTTGACGGATTCATGCGTGTGAATCAAAAAAGGAAAGTCGGGTTTTTTTTTTTCAAATTGAATTTTTTTTTTTTTACAAATCTATAACAAAAGTAGCAAAGTGGACTTTGTTCACATTATTGTGTTGTTATGTGGGTGAACGAATTGGCAATGGTCTTCAAGTTTGCTTTTCTCTTTAAAAGGCAGGTATACGTTTGGTCATCACTCTTAAAGTTAAAGGCAGTGGACGCTATTGGTAATACTCAAAATAACTATTAGCATAAAACCTTACTTGGTAACGAGTAATGGGTAGAGGTTGATAGTATAAAACATTGTGAGAACGGCTCCCTCTGAAGTAACGTAGTTTTCGAGAAAGAAGTAATTTTCCACGAATTTGATTTCGAGACCTCAGATTTAGAATTTGAGGTCTCGGAATCAAGCATCTGAAAGCACACAACTTCTTGTGACAAGGGTTATTTTTTTTTCATTGTTATATCGCAACCTCGACGACCGATTGAGCTCGAATTTTCACAACTTTGTTATTGTATGCATATTATGTTGAGATACACAAAGTGAGAAGACTGGTCATTGACAATTACCAGTAGTGTCCAGTGTTGTTAAAGGCAATACGTAATCACATTACTACCTATGCCATCCACCTAATGGTGTATCTGCGCCTTGATTAAGATGCCTTTAGCACACCCTGATTTGGGAGAAATGTTTTATTCTTCATTCGCATGTACATTATTTAAGTAGGGCGCCTTGTAGAGGTAAAAAAGGAGGTTGCTCATTGGTCCATCAGTGCGTAAGGTCAATTGTTGAAATGTACGTTTGTTTTTGACGCCCTTCGAACCTATTTTCAATGTAATGCGAAACTTGATCTCCACTCCCTAAAGGCCTATTTACCCCCTGCTGAAAAGTGACAAGTTGTACAACAAAAATGTCATGAACTATGACAATGAACTGTTAAAAACGATACATTTTTAGGCAAGAAGTGAAAACACAAAAGGGCGTGTGCGCGACACGATTCATATAATGTATTTACCTAATCACTGTAATGAGAGATGCCACAAAACATCCTGTAAACTACGGCAATTGACATGTTGTTTTTCAGTAGAATATAATGAGAAATGTATGTTTACGCCGAGACAGATTACGACATGGCATCCATTCTTTACAACGACAAGTAAACAAATATAGGCGTAGGTTTAATCTTCGAAATGGGAGACACACTTTTCTCAGTACAAGTCATATAATGGAATTGCTCTCTTAATAATAGTTAAAACAAGAGATAGATGTTTTTGCCAAATTGTAACGAGTTTTAAATACTATAAGATGAAAGTGATTCCCAATCTATGCATTGTGGAGGGTCCAATCTTATCAGTTTAGGCGTGTAGCCAAGAATGGGTGTGGAATGATGTTGTTTTGCGTCTTACTAACATGCGATCATTGTACTTGGCTCACCCATTACGAAGATAGATGGAGGTGTGCCGATGTTGTTAGGTCTTTGAAGATAATTCATTTTGAAGGCTCGTCGGGCGTGGGTGGTCTCCTTCCATGAAAACAAAGAATTGGAAGCGTCTCCGAAATCCTGTGTCAAGAAAGTTTTTGTTTTTAGCTGACATGTCATGTTGAAGTTATAAAGCTGCGAGTGATGACGTAGTATCAACTTTAAGCCACGCCCATTTCATACAAGAGCACGGTTTTCTTTAAAGGATTCGGGTACTTTTCAAAATGTCCACATGTTAACATTAAACTTACAGGGTTTGAAGATAATGATAGTAGAAAGCTTCCCTTCAAATACAATTTACTGAGGTGCTGTAGTTTTTGAGTAACACAAAAGAGTGAAACAAGTCACAAAGTCACAAAATAATTTTAGCGTATAAAAACCTAATGGCCAGTTATGATATTATAACATAACATACCGTAACTGGTTAAACGATTTTACATGCTAAAACTGAGACGAAAATTATTTTCGGGACTATGTTTTACCAATTTCTGAAAAACTACAGCTCCTCAGTAAGTAATTTTTAAGGGAAGCTTTCTTCTATCATTATCTTCGAACTGTGTAAGTTTAATGTAAATCTGTGTACATTGTGTTTTGTGTTAGAAAAAAGTACATAGACCCTTTAAGAACGTATGACTATGCAAAAAATAGTTTTTGACTTGCCTTCAGAGTCTCTAGTCTCTTTCATTTTGTTTGTTTGTTTGTTTGTTTGTTTGTTTGTGTGTTTGGTTTGAAGAAAGGGTATAATAATGGTTAGATTTCAGGACTTGAAATCACAGGGTTGTGGGTTCGAATCCCACCAAGCTAAGCGCCGATTTTCACAATGAAATAAGTACTGTCATCTTGTTTATACTGGAGCAAAACCTCTTCACTTGTGCAATTGACGCACCAATGTTTGTATATGAGAGAGATTGGCTGTTGCCAGCTTGGTATTTGTATCGCCTTGTTGGGGTTTGCTGAGTTCCCTTGATGTGAAGATCATCTAAACAAACACAAAACAAAATCCAATTCTCTATCGCTTTGCCAGAACTTGTTAATTTCATTCTCAAATCGCATGGCTCATGGTCACCCTAAACAAACCATCTCAACACGTCTGAGTTACTTTTGTGTACTTTCCAATGTCACATTCGCGCTTATTCCTTATTTTTTTAAAAGACAGGAATGTTGACCGCATGCCAGGGCATTGCGTAGCAGGATTATTTTAATCTATCTTTAAGAGGTTTGTGTATGATACTGGGGGAAGGTTACTCGTAAAACTTGTGACAAGTTGCAGATGATGTCGACTTAAATGTTTACTTCGGAAAGAGTGTACGTGAGCATTTCTTCTTTTGTTTTGTTTCTTCATGTTTTTACGACTCTTCTTTGTGTGTGGTTTTAAAGAGAAGGTATACTACATTCACTTCAAAATACAAAAACCCAAAAATACTCACTTTAAAGGGAAAGAATACTTTTGGTTTTGTGGATCTGTTTGATTGTTTCAATCCTATATAGAGGTAGATATGATGCATCAAATCCAGCTCGTGTAAATTTCATTTCAAAAGGTGGTTGCGCTTTTTAGTTATCACCGAACATAATCCGGAACAGTTATGTCTACGCCCGCAGGGAGATTAATCCGTAATTGTAACACAATCTGATAAAACGTAACTGACACTAAAGTTTCTGAGGTTCAAATTTGGAGGCATAAAAACCTACATACTTTTCCATAACCACATTACTTCCCAGTCACACATCGGTGACCTTGTATTTTCACCGTTAAGCCTTAAATTCTAGCTCTTACGTATTTATACTGATCTACTTTGAATCCCAAACCCTGCCGAGCAACCTTGGCTACATTTGAAATCCAGCCTGTACGTTGGGTGTGTGTGTTAGTACACGGTCCGCTTTTGAATCGACCGTTGAAAGTTTGACCTGTTTTTCAAATGTCTGTGTATGCCACGTGGTAAAATCCGCTTATACTGATCCGCAAATGCTTCGTATCCGTACCAAGAAAATGGCTGTTGGGACACCATACTGAGATGATGCAGAGGGCCAGTTTTGACGAAACATTTTGTTATTTTGTATCCTCAAAATAGTGTTACCAAAATCGTTTCATTTGTGTAGCCCTAAAAAGGCACTGGACACGTTTGGTAATTGTCAAAAACCAGTATTCTCACTTGATGTATCCCAACTTTATATGCATAAAAGAAAAAAATCTGTGCAAATTTGGATTCAATTTGTCATCGAAGTTGCATGAGAATGATGAAAGAAGAAAAGTTATTTGTATGTGCTTTCAGATACCAAAAAAGCTTCAGGCCTGATGTCTTTTATTGATTCAAATATGTCAGTGAGAAATTACTTCTTTCTCAAAAACTACGTTACTTCAGAGGGAGCCGTTTCTTACAATGTCTTATACTATCAAAAGCTCTCCATTGCTCGTTACAAAGTATTTTTTTTGTGCTAACAATTATTTTTAATAATTACCAACAGTGTCCAGGGCCTTTAAAGGAGTTAATTACTCACTGCATCCTTGACAGGAAAATTAAATAAATCCACTACCAGTGTAACGCACAGAAAATGACACAATAAGACACAATAATTTGGCCGCCGGTCAGTTATTGAAGTTATTGATGGTATCCCTAACGCTAAACCCAAATCCATCTAACCTTGGTGAACCTGGTTTTAAGGCCAAGTTGCTATTGTACTGACCAGAGGCAGACTTGTAGACATTGAAACTGTGGGATTTGGAACGCCATAGGGTTTTGAGTTGGGCTTCAGGCTTTTGTTAGCCAGGGAGCTGGGGGTTGACGATACCAATTGCAGGGGTATTACGTTCACTTTAGTTCATTTGGTATCTCGAGTACTAAGGATCTTCTTTCAGATGATCCGTGCCTCGAACAACCTCGCTCGACTTAGTATCAAGGTAAAATGGTCTGGCTACCTTTTGTCCAACTGGTAATCATTATTACTATAACGTATAGGAATTTGACATGGGGAATCAAACAAAATGGTTGCACAATAAAGGTTTATACAGTTGCTAAATGTTTAAGTTGTGAAAGTTAGAACTGTTATCAATGTGTTTTAACTATGTTTTAGTTTAAGAAAGCGCAATATTTTATTTCACTACGCAGACCTAATCATGCATTATTAGTTTTGTAAAAGACATTGAACAAAATCTGAAGAAACCAAATATATGCTAATTCACTGAAGGCGTTCAACCGCACAATTGTTTATGTTACCTTACCTTGAATACATTATTATAAATAAGATCAGATTTACTCAATATAACTTTCTCGAAGATGACCTCATCAGACGGAAATATTTCCATTGACGATTGACACCAGTAGCAACAATGTACAAAACGTCCAAACTAAATTAAGTTTATAGTTGATTTATGTTTCTGCTGATCAAAATATATGGTACCATGTCTAAAAGGAAATTAAGAGTTACCCTTATTTCTCAAGGGCGACATTGGTTCCCTTAATTAAATTTGCATGAGATCAGAAGTGAAAATTACCGTTGGTCGTATGTTCTAATTATTATATATTCGCCTAATGAGGTCCATAAGACCTGGGTGAATGATGCCTTTTTGCTCTATAATTTAGTTGTACAGTGTTGTGAACTCGGGTAATACCTGTGTGTGATGACTTCAGGACCTCTTGCCTTGGTCCGTAATTATCTTAATTTTTTTTTAGATTCGGCCTGTCTAATTTATGGGGTGAAACTTCATTGGGCTTATGAGCTGGATACATGGGCTGTGCCCTAGTTGGTGGCTTCGGCCGCGGCTAGGGCCCACTTTCATGGAGTGTTTAAGCAGAGAATTATGCTTAGCGACTTTCTGCTAAGCAAAGATAAGTAGGATGCCTGTCACAGATTGTACATATGGAATGGTGCTTCACCTTATTCTGATAAGTGTTGTATGCTGAGCTGAACATGTCTGGGTGTAACCAAAGCCATCAATTGGAACATATTGTATGTCGCTGTATAGACCATGATTGTGAACCTTGTTTACAATAAGTGTGACCTCGTACATTCTTTCAGTATTCTGGCAGGCAAGATACTACACTGGTCCTATGGGAAAAGTTGACATTTTGTGTCATCCACATGAAACCAAGGGTTATGAAAGTAAAAGCTGGTCAAGTTTTGAGATGTGTCCCCTTTCATCATTTCAAAAGAATTAGACAGTGCAATCTTTATAAAATGTAAGACTTCATGTTTTCTTCTATTGAGCTGTGTACAAATCGTGCCTGCAGGAAGTCCAGGCTCTGTGGCTCTTTTGTAAACATGTGATGTCACAGATGTCACATCGTCTATAGGACTCCAATATTGATGTTTCCATAAGCCTGTACCCAATCATAACTATACCTTAATATTTGGAATACGGGGTGGTCTGTGTGTGTCCTCTTCGAGCATGGAACACTGCCAAGAAGTCAGAACTTAAAGTGACTCAATGCTGACCCTCAGTCAATTCCAGTTGGACCTCCTAGGAAATCCCAGCCATCTTTCTCACAACCCTTATCTTTCTGGACATTTTCTGCCATTGAAAGCCGTTTAATCATAACTAATACGACTGATCAACACGCCAACAGCGGTCAATGTTTTAAAGGCACTGGACATTCAAAATAATTGTTAGCATAAAACCTTACTTGGAAACGAGCAATGGGGAGCTGTTGATAGTATGAAACATTGTGAGGAACGGCTCCCTCTGAAATAACGTAGTTTTTGAGAAAGAGGTAATTACTAAATCAAATTTTAAAAGACTTCAGGCTTGAAGCCTTTTAGGCATCTAAGAGCACACACATTTTTACATGGGTGTTTTATTTATTCTTCTCTTGCATACCTGGATGACCAATATTGATTACAAAATTTCACAGATTGGTTATTTATGCATTATTTTGGAATACACCATGAGAGCACTTGTCTTTGACAATTACCAAACTTGTCGAGTGCCTTTAAGGACCCTGGTGAAACGGGGCCCTGGAGAACTGTAGAATCTTTTTGACCTGCTCAGATCGAGTTATCTCTTGCCTAGATTTAAGATTTGAAGATTCCACGTTGACTGAGTCAGCCGTTGAGGGGATCAAGAGTACCGGTAAAGTGGCGTGAACCGAGACCGGGATCATTGCACTTCACGCCCCGGTAGAAAAGGGAACTGCACCGGCGCGTTCGGGCCCGGTTGAACCCCGTTGAAGGAAATGACTTCGCCTGTTTCCCCACTCCCATGCGAGTCACACCAATCAATGCAAGGGGCCAATTTCAAAAAGTATGGGTTAACTTTTATACTGGGTTTCTTTGATTACAACCACCAGCATCACAACCTATCTTATGCAATGAGGCCTACAAGTCTGTGACGTCTTCCTTCATTTCTTGCTGATAAGTTCGCTCTGTGTTTATTTCTTACGCTGAAGTGTGCACTTCTTGTCATTGTCAAAGACCAGTATCCTCACTTCACAAACGTGTAGAAATTTCGGCTCGTTTGGTTATCGAAGTTGCAAGAAAATAATGAAAATGGGTGTAGGCTACGTGAGTGTAATTATTAAACCACACTAGCACTGTACTGTTTTGATATCGTGGTACACAGTACGAAAATGATTTGCAATAAACAGTACGTGGTCATGCAACTAAATGTCACATCTTAACAATTCCATAAATGATAATCTTTAATTGGAGGAAGAAATTACCGGATGACGGATTGGGACGGCCTTGAGTTCATTCCGTAGCGGTTTATGGAATAGTGCCATGAAGAATTTCAACTGCGTTGCCGTATGGTTGGGGTACCTTGATAGCTATTTGGTGAGAGGCCTACTTATCTTCACATCATCTTCGGTTATTTGTTAAGGACTTTACAAGATGGCACGGGGACTGAGAAGGGAGGAAGGGTTGAGGCTCCCTGGTGTGCATTTCAGGGAACATTTTGAAGACGGTTTTCGGTATCTTTGACAAGTGCATGGAAACCGTTTAAAGGGACAGGGATCCTTGTCATTTGATTGGTGGAGCACGCGCCACATGTGACTTCCTTTGGATACATAACACAAATTGGAACACGACCGTGGGTCCATGTTCAGAGCGCTGCTTAACGGTAAGCAAGTTTTTGTGCTTGCTGTAGCAGAAAAAGTTGCTAAGGTGAAAACGTATTTCACAGCTTAGCAAGAAAAGTAGGCGGCCTTCTTTCGCGTTCCCCATGGATTTGTATTGTAACTACGTCATTCATTTTCGTGCAGTAAGCGCCGGAAGGTTAGCATGCTGTTTGTTGTGCTTGTATATACGGTTAAAAGAGCTTTGAAATGGAAATCGCACAGTATAAGCACAAAATCGGCCGCTAAGCAGCTCTATGAAATTTGGCCCAAGTCCACTTCCAGCCTCGGTTTGGGGCACGTAGATTTACATGCAGGAAAACAAGATTGATTTATTGTCTTGATAATGGTATTGTGTTTGTTTGTTTGTTTGTTTTTCAGCTGTGCTTCATGCATACTCTTATTCAAGATACAGACTATGACGTTCAGAATATTCATCATTATTTTAGTTTCCGTGGCTGTGACGTCATCAGAGTCGTTAATCAGTGAAACCAGGTTACGTGAGGTAGGCGTTGATTTCTTTACACTTAATAGTTGGTTGAAAATACTTATTGTTACGGAGCTTTGGGGTGCCCTACCCCATTACCATTTACCAAAATAACTGGATTATTTACCCACGGAGGAACGCCTTTCTCAATAATTTACCAAGCCGAGCTGACCGACTAACTGAAACTATATGTCGACCAGCGTGAAACCCGTAAATAGCGGCATGAAGTCCGTAAATGGCCATCGTGTAAAATGGCTTAACATACACTTTAGGTTGAGTTCGGTCGATATTGGCCAAACGTTAAAAAAAAAGGCGACTGCGCATTTGATGATGCGTATAAGATTTACACCCAGTGAACTTGAAACTTCTTTTAAAATCCCCCATTTGAGTCTTGCTGTTGACCTACAATTTGTAATATCCCAGTGAGGAGATTGTTTGGCAGATACAGAGACCTATCAGTCATGTCGAGGGTTTCAACTGTTGACTCATATTATTTAGACACACTGATTGATTCTTACATTACGTAAGGTATGGTCTGTATCCCAATAATTGGTTAATGTCCTGTCACTGGAATTTTTTCTTTAACTTTGGCGGTGCTGTAAATGGACCCCGTCGACAACGTCGTTATTTTGTAAAACTTCCCACAAATTGAACATTTAATTGAACTATAGAATAATGCAGTGCAACACATAGGCCCACTCATAAGCACAAAAACACAAATTTGCACAGTTTGGTTGAACACCAAGACGGCAATTAATTGTCGTCGGTTCTTGTCCATCTCTTCAACTGCCCTTTAAAGGAACACGTTGCCTTGGATCGGTCGAGTTGGTCTTTGAAAAGCGTTTGAAACCGTTTGTTGTGAAATGCATATTAATTTAAAAACAGAATATAATGATCCACACAAACATGCCTCGGAATTTCACGGTTTTCCCTTTTTGTCAGCGAAGAAACACTGTCGGCCATATTTGTGTAATTGTATTCTACTTTCTAACCGTATGCATTTCATAACAAACGGTTACAAACGCTTTTTATAGACCAAATCGTCCGATCCAAGGCAACGTGTTCCTTTAATATGTCTAGCCCCGGAGATGGAAGAATTTCCACCTGAGTCAATTGTCTTGTGTACATTATGACCCGTGCGTAGTTCCTTGACCCTTTAGTAAACGGGTAATTAAAAAAGAAGAAAAAGCACTCTGGAAATTAAGCATAACTTGTTTGATATCGTCACGCTGGTTTTGTTAGAACACGCGTGCGTGTCTAACCGTCCAAACATGAAGTGAAGGATTGCGTGTGACGTCATGGACGAGTTCCCCAAGCCCACCCCCCCCCCTCCCCAATCCTCCTGTCCACAGTCCGCACTTCAGCGGATGAAAAGTTTTCCCTGTAAAAATCTGGCTTATGTCATGAAATATTGCTAATGCGAAGTGACGGGTTGGTGTATGAGTCACCAAGTAGATAGATGGGGCCCCTTACCCCTACGAGATAGTGAATGGTGAAGTGGCTTGAGTTGGACTTCCCCCTTCCTCGCCTGTATGATATTACTTTGGTAAATCTGTTTGGTTTAGTTGCGATTATTCAGCCCTCAAGTGGGTTCGGGGATGAGAAGAGGTGTTTGTTGAAGACAACACTACCAACCCCCTGCATATGACGTCATATGCTCAAATAGCGCCCTCACTTAGGCAGAAGGACGCAGATCATTGAACAATAACACCTAAAAAGCATTTGTGCCGTCACAAACTTTGAAATGGAAGAAAAACCTTCAAATTACCAAAAATTATCTCAAATTTTTAAGAAACCCAATGCCTTGAGTTAGGCAGTTTTGCCACGAAGGGCCGAACTGTTCCGTCGTGCAAAAGACCCCACAACGGTCCATGCGTAAACGTGCAATCGAGGAACTCGCGTTGTTCCTATATTTTGTTTGTTCTTACTTGTTTGCAACAGCTTCCTTTGGTTTTGTACACACTTTCTATCTGGGGACCTTCACCTGTGGGAAGGGTATAGGTTAATACTTAATACCATTCATGGCCACCCTGTGAAAGCAGAAAGCTTCTCCCCAAATGCCTCCGAAGAGAAGTCCCCGATGCACCCTTGGTGTACGGTCAATTTGAGACCAAACTTCGACCGGAACTCAACAAAAATATTGTTGTCTCCAAAACGCTACAAAAGGGTGTCCTATTTTTCGTTCTTCCTCAGGGAATTGCTATAAAGAAATCAACGGGCATTGAGAGTACGAAACAAAAATCAGGGCCGGTAAAATTTGCTTGTCTAGAAAAGTTTTGCAGAGCTAAATGATGGTTCGACCGAACCTCGGACTGGGTACTTCGAGGTCAACCCAGTTGACCAATCTTGACCAGTTTAATTTTAGGCATGTGCCATTAGCCTATTGTCCTTGCTGTTTTGTTTTTCCTGTATTTTGTATCGTACTTTTAGTTATGCCGAATAAACAGTAGTAATACAGTAGTAATAATAACAGATACACAATTCTAAATTCCCGTTACTGCAAAAGTTTTCAATTGTGAAAGTGTTTTTTTCTTCTTTCAAATCATGACACAGTAATTTCCTGTGGCTACAGCAACTACAATACAAGTGTTGTTACTGACTCCGAAAGTAATGTTTGCCGTAGGCAATTTTGTTCTTCACATTAGAATCGGCATTTTCAAAAAATTTCCTGATGTGTTTTTTTTGTAAGGATTCCCTTTTTGAATCGCTTTAGAAAAAACAAAATTCCCCTATGAAAAGCACTACGACTGTGGCAATGTTGCAATACAGAACAAATTGCGTGTCGCAGACTATGACGTGAACCTACATTACACCCCTGCTGTTTGGTTAATAACTCCCCAATCAAAATCCACTCAATTCGTTTACAGCCGCAGGCATTTTCGCCAAATATTTACAACATCAAAAATATGGCCGGGGCTTTTTGAACAATATTATCTGAAATCACCGGGGAATTGGTGTAAAATTGCAAGGCGAACCTTGACTGCAATTAAAGGTATATCGTGGCCTTTATCGATGATCACATTATTGGGTTTTTAAAAGTGAATTTCCCTGCCCAAATTTGCAAATAACTAAAATTTGAATTCTATATAATTAGGTGGTCCGTTTTTATGAATGTTATGAAAAATGGTTTACGTTTTATCGGGGATTTTGTTAAAACATTCTTTGGCGTCTTATATTTCGATTGTAGTGTTCACAATAGATAACTTTGATTTGTCTACCAACAACTATTTCCTCAACTTTGAAAGTTCTAATGCTTCAGACGAATATGTTACCATGGAGTATTGTCGAGGTTAGTTATAAATATTTACACAATAAATAAACAAGTAAAACTATAATTACACAATAAGATAAGTGAGTTTTCAAACTCCCCTTTCTCTTATTTCTCTCTCGATATACCGACTTTGTACTTTGTCTTTAAACCCACATGCCGTTTTGCATTAATTTACTGTGAGTGAAAACATGTGCCCTTTTCCCTTTTATCTCCCTCCGTGGGGTAACACTTTTTGTTGCTAAGTGTCAGTTGAGCTTGAACCATGATTGAACTTGTGTTTTTGTAGCTTTTCTTTCTACAGGTGCAATCTTGGCACTTGTACTGATACGGTTAAGTTTGCCCCAGGGAAACTTAAAAGTTTTGCCCTTGTCCTTTTTTGTCAAAATCATGAGAAAAGAAAATTGTGCTTCCATTCTTTGTAACCGTAAACCAGAGGTTAGACTGCTGGACTTGCAATCACAAGGTTTGGGGTTCGAATCGTACCAAGCTAAACATTTTTACTTTTTTTTTTTTTATCCCGGGGATAATGGTTTATTTACAACATTAATTTCACAAAATCGTACATCAGATCGATTAAAGAAACATACAGTACTTAGTGAAAGCAAGACATATCGATTTAAAAGAGAATTAACACTTAGAACATTAATCTTGGAAAAGAACAGAATGGTAATCCCATTTATGATAGAAACTGGCCAACCTATTGTTACATGTGGAACTAAATTTTTCCATAATAATTTTTGAGTTCAGTTTTGAGTACTAAGAAGGATGGTCTGTTCTTAGACATTTTCAGTTAAACATCTTCACAAATAGGCCTAAAAACAAAAATTCTTTTTGTTAATTTACGTTGAGGTAAGCAATTTCACTCAAAAGAAATTCTCGTTTTGTAATTTTGCATTGATGTGAAAAAAAATTATTTAGTAGAAAACAAATTCAGTTTGTAACTTCGCATTGAGATAAACAATTTCTACACATAATATAAACACATTCCCTGAAGGTTCCACGTCGGTTCCGGCTCCATTATAACAACGGTTAACCTCCGGTACACCCGCTAATAATAGCGTCCCACTCGGGATTCGGGACCCACCTGTTCTTCCCAGGTTCCGCTTTATACAGTGATCCAGCTGTTCCGATGCTGATTTTTTTATCCTTAGCTCTCCCTCTTTCAAATTCGCAACTCGTGTCGTTACTCTGTCACTGTATAATTATTTTCATTAATACATTTTCAAAGTCAAGCCGCTATACAATCATTGACTTACCTTACCTGATACGTGTGTTTATCTGGTAACCTAATGCTTTTAAAGACACTGGACACGTCTCACTTGGTGTATCTCAATATATGCATAAAATAACAAATCTGTGAAAATTTGAATTCGATCGGTTGTCGGAGTTGGGAGATAACTACGTAAGAAAAAAACACAATTGTCACACGAAGTTGTGTGCTTTCAGATGCCCGATTTCGAGACCTCAAATTCTAAATCTGAGGTCTCGAAATCGAATTCGTGGAAAATTACTTCTTTCTCGAAAGCTACGTCACTTCAGAGGGAGCCGTTTCTCTCAATGTTTTATACTATCAACCTCTCCCCATTTTTCGTTACCAAGTGAGGTTTTATGCTGATATTATTTTGAGTAATTACCAATAGTGTCCACTGCCTTTAAGGCAAAGTATATATTTTGTTGTTTGAAACCGTTCGATTGTTTGAATAATTTAAAAATATAGATACAATAAAACTAAAATTATATATATATAAACTGTACAGAAAAACAGTATTAGAGAGTGAACGCTGAATATCCTATCAGTCTCTACTAATACAGAGTTCTCCAGGACAAACGATCATTGGCTACGTCACGAAGCCGTAGAATGTCACGGTGGGTTTTGAGGGACAGCTGACGAGCATTGAGGTCTTTAAAATAAAACTAACCTATGAAAATTGCATATCTAAAGGTGTTCGATTTTTTTAAGATATCGCTGAAAATCCACACGGGAACAATAATCCGAAATTGATAACGTTTTTCAGATTCATATTCTGGGGCATACAAACTGCTATCTTTTTCCAGAACCACGTTTCGAAATGAGATAATTCTCAAAATGCTTTATACTATCGAGAGCTGCTGTACTTCTAAAACGTTGTGCCATTCATTTTAAGAGTGATTACCAAACATTATTTGAATGTGAGCACGTTTTTCTTCGTGAATTGTGTATACAATGTCACTATGTGGACATCAATATTTGATTTAATTGGATTGAATTTAACTAAATCTGGGACTGTCTCCAAAAGTGCCAGTAGATAATAAAGGTCTCATCACGTCACGTTTGAAGTCTTGTTACGGACAGTTCCGGATATGTTCCCAATAGTTGTTTTGCCAAATTAATGTGTCTTTTGGCAGCTATGTGACTTTCGGGGAAGTACTAGACATCTATTCAAACCCTCTTTTTTCAAGAAACCTTCTACATTCTTTGCAATCTAATTAAAAGTAGATCGTCCTGATTAAGAGAAAACATCTTTATGTTGTTAATAAGTGTAGTGTCTCTAATTCAGTACATCCAGCTATATTATATAGTCATCATTATTAATTAAATATTTAGAGTAATTTAATTAAATATTCACGCGTCAAACATTCTCTTGATGGTGTGATTGTTACAGCATATTCATTGGGACATTTTCAACATTTAATTTGTGAACCTTTTCGAAAGCAAGGCTTCTGGCTAGAGCTCCTGCTTGTATGATTCGGCATCCCGTAAAGCACCGTACAAAAAGCACGCGGTTCGAAAGAGCCGACATAGCCTGAAAGTGTCTTAAATCTCAAAGCGTAACTCGATGGCCCAAATGCAGACAGCTATACCCGGGCTTCGAACCTTCCAATCACAAGCTCTTATCTGAGCCCTTTGTGGTAGCCCAAATGCAGACAGACCCGGGCTTCGAACCTTCCATCACAAGCTTTTATCATAGTCCTTTGTGGTAGCCCAAATGCAGATAGCTACCCGGGCTTCGAGACTCTCCACTCCACAAGCTAAGCCACATGCCCAAATGCAGATCCCTACCCAGGCTGATATTGTCTTGGGGGATTACGATGTTAAGATGAATCACAAACTTCATGCACTTCCGGGCAATCATTTTCCTCTGAAATGGGTCATCCTAGGACCCGAAGTCTGAGTTCAAGTTATGTCAGCCTTTCCTCAGGACTCTGGGCCGGCTACGAATTTCTCGTCTGTGTTTCATGGACTTGGCATACGGTCAAATTTGAAGAAGATGTATAATAAGGAAGGTATAGTCAGGCATGCTACGTTTGAGCTGTCACAGTGTGATGTTGGGACTAATAATGGCAATTTTAAAAACAATCAATCTTGTCATGCTTTTACCTGTGTGCACCCTGGTTCGAATCCAACCTCCAATCTCGGACGGAGCATAGTTGGGTTTCATATTCTTACCTGATTGCGTGCGCTCCTCCCCAACTTTAACAAGTTGCATAAAACCATTAATAGATGCAAAATTTGCATCGAGAAGAAGATAATTAATTTCATTCCGGTTTGACCCTTACGTGTGTTACTGTATATTCAGTACTTTTCCGAGTTTTGTGGGGGGAAAATGTATATTGCGAAGGTCGTGGGTTCGAATCCCACTCGAGTAATATGCCTGTGATTTTTTTTCACAGAACTCGGGAAAGTACTGGGAATACAGTCCTAACATACATCGGTGAAAAGGAAAAATCGAAATTAATACAAAACATTTTCTAAGGTGCTATGAAAAGGCTGATGTGTTGGTCCCAACACCATCCACTGAAATCCTCGTCCCCAGGAAACCTGTGTCATATAATAAATCGATCCCACCGGGGGTGAGATAGATTGAACGGCCTCACCTGTCCCGTTACGGACAACGTGTCGGGGGCTGTCATCGACACCTAAAGGTGCCGGAATGCCATATCCTAAAAGTTTGCACTTCAACACGGAAGCTAGAGCGGACATTAAACGACAATTGTCTTGAGACGTGGCCTGATTTAGATCTTAGGACACCGTGATCAAAACCAGGCTGCGAGTTGCAAGACGAAGGGCCCACCTTAATAAAGCCTGCGCATTCAAACTTGCTAAGCACAACAAATATGTTTTGCTTAGCATAAATATCTTCATGTTGAACACCATACAGTTACCATTACAGCGACTGGTACCACATTCAGACATTTCTTACTTAGAAAAGCAGCAGAGTTTTCTGCTTATAACAGCTTTTGAAATTGAGGCCTGGTTTGATGTTGTATCGGGATCGAATTGCTTTTTTACTATACGTCCAATCTGTGCCAAAAATGAAAGTGTGTCTATAGGTCACATCATTGAAAAAAAAATCGTACAAATGAACTTCTGATTCGTAGGTACGAATTTCTCATTCGCAAGTAATTTTTGAATGTACTGAATAGTTTTTCAATGAATAACGCAGGGCCGTACGTGTGGTAATCCGCACGTGCGGTTATCAATTCGTAATCCGAAAGTTTACAAACATGAAAGTGCCGTCTGGCTGAACGGGGGGGGGGGGGTCATACCCACTTTGCCCCCTATTAAACCCTCTCCCGTTGGACAAAAATTGTTTCAAAGGTTCTCACCCTTTCACTAGTAACATATTATCCCCAAAGCTTGTTTTCTCATTTCCTAAAACAATTCGTCCAGCGGGACGAGTTAACCTCAAACTTAATGGAAAAGTGACAGTAAACTTGGCAAAGGAATACCTTTTTTTAAAACTGCACTGTTTGCAATTTACGTGTAATTCAAAACGGCCGACTTTTTATTTACATTTTTTGTTTTGACGAGGCAAGCCATATGTTTCGTTTTAGATGATTGTTATTGCACTAGAGTCTTAGCAAAGAAGGGGCAGCCTTGCATAGCACAGCGTCCCGCCCCGAACTTACCGCTAGTCGACACACTTCACATGCCACAGAATGAATAGTAGTTAAAATAACGGCAATTTTGCACGTAATCCGCAGATAATATGCATCTATTCCTGCGGAAAATACTCGAACAATGTTTCGAATGTTGGCGACGGACAGGTGAAACGATGAGTCTCCATCATCACATCCGGGAAATTTAAACTGTTTGATCTGTAAATATTATCTGTGCGTCATATAGGAATGGTGAAATGGCTTGGAAATTGTTCGACTGGAAGTTGCTTTGAGTAAGGAAGAGCACATACATTTGAGTGCTTGGATACTGTCCAGTTTTAAAATAGTTTGTTTGTAAAACTTCGCAGGCCGGAGAAAACGGCGGCAGTACTCTGCAAATAGGCACCCATTCAAACCCATCACCCAAGGAGACCAAAAGAGGCCACTAAGAGTCAAAAACAAAGCACCTTTTCAAGGCTTCTGCGATAAAATCTGTAGTATTCGTTATAAAGTTCTGTTTTTATAAATATTCTGGCTTATAAATGTTTTTATGGTTTAGTTCGAGTTTACCTGAGTCAACTTATCATTAAGAATCCATCATCTCGCTCTAATGATGACACTACCCCTGGCTACCCTTTTCGCCGTACCAAAAGTTACCCTTTGTGGATCGCGCTTTTGTTAATGCTGCCCCTAACCTCAGGAATACCCTTCCAATTAACATTAAGAGAAATTAGCAGCATAATATTCACATCTGACTATGCCTCTCCCCCCCCCCCCCCCCTTCGTCCGTGCTAGGCCCCTTATCTCCACATGGTCACAGATACCCATCACCAATATTGGGGCGCCCCCATCAAACCCCCAGTCTCACTCATTCACTATAGTTTCCCCAGTAGGCTACCCTTGTGATTAGTCATAACTAAGCCTAAGTTCAACGTGCATCTTGACACCCTTTTCCAGAAAACAAATTAATTTTGTTTTTTGTTTTTTGTTTGTTTAAATTTATTTCCACATATCACGACTTGACAGTCTGTCAATAACAAATTTTGATAGCCAACAAATTAATGGTGAAATGGAAAAAGCCAAGGCAAAGTCCATTTAGTTAATACGTTTTAACTGCATGTCTTCATTGAGTCCCCCCCCCCCCCCCCTCCACATGTGGATTGGGTTTGCAGTCCCTATACCTGAAGGTGCGTAGGTTTTCTCCACTTGGGGTTTCCCTCCCACATCCATGAAGCATATGTATCTTCAATATCTTTTCTGCAATATTCATTATTTAGCCAAAGGTTGGTAAGCCTTTTTAGGGGCATACAATATGCCCGATACTTCATGGAGGCAACGAAGGCGATTGCCTCCATACCTCCTGGTCATTGTCTTGGTGCCCTTGAAATGCTCCAGTAGAAATTGGTAATTTCCTCATAGGGTTCCCTTTACCAATACAGGAGAAGATGCCGTGGTGCCCTTGCCCTTTCAAAACGAAGCATACAGGCCACAGGGCACCTTTGATGGGTCCTTAAAGTTTCATTACCGTACCAGAAAGATATTGAAAAAAATGTCAGGCGGATGTTAAACATAATTGTGTTTGTCAATGGAAATTCTGTAAAATAATTTTGGGAATATTCAACAAGATTTATTTTAGGGAAACACCTTGTATGTATATTTCTCCTAATTACATTTCTCCTAATTTCTCCTAATTACAGGCATATCGTTAAACGAACCTTAAAATTTGAGATATAGAAATGTCCTTAAAGAGAAAGTATACGTTTGGAAATCACTCTTAAAATGAATGGCAATAACACAAGTTTTGGTTGTAGAACCCTACAGCTAGTAGCTATTGATGGCATAAAGCATTTTGAGCGAAGTAATGTGGTTGTGCAAAAACTGACAAAGAGATATCAGTTTTTTATGCCCACAAATTTACTGCAACAACGCTCCTTATATTGGGTAGTCATATTTAGGGATTTTTTTTTTCCTGCGAGGACATTATATTCGCTCCGGGTTTTCGCTGATATCTCAAAAACGCTATACGCACCCTTTAAAATGAAATTTTCCCAAGTTAGTTTTGTTGATGAAGGCATGTATGTATAATTTATTTAGGATTAAAACAATTGCACGGTGACAAAAGAAAGAAGGTATACTTTGCCTTTAAGGTGATTTCATTTGAAGTTGATTAAACTGTAATAGGAAGAGAGTAAACACCAAGGTTAGTGTATATTGGCAATAATCAGTCGGGCGAGATCCCAACTCACTGCCGGAAACAAAGATTGATGGATATTGAAATTCATTCTGAAATATTGTTCATTATAGACGTATATTTTTCAAGCCTCAATACATGGAATTAAATTATTGTTCATTTAATTTCATTTTTGGTCGCGTTTTTGAGATATCGCCGAAAATCCGGAGCGAATATTCCCACGCAGGAAGACTAATCCCTATTAAGAATACACACTCTTCTCGGATTCAAATTGTGGGGTATTCAAACTGGTTTCTTTTTACGTAACCACATTACTCCGAACGCTGCTGAGGCTTCCAACCAAAAGTGTGCATTGGTACACATTATTAAATTTGCCCAGAACAACTGTTCACATAATTTGAAAACAAATTCGTCTTGTCAGGCACTTTGTACATCCTTTCCTTTCCTCTAGGGTTTTGGCATGGTCCAAAAAGGATATCATCGAAAAAATGTGCTGACCAGGACGTAGTTCAAGGATTCGGGTACTTTTTCAAAATGTCCACAGATTTACATTAAACTTTCAGGGTTTGAAGATAATGATAGTGGAAAAGTTCCCTTCAAATATTACTAACTGAGGTTGTGTAGTTTTTGAGTAACAAGTCACAATAATTTTCGCCTCAGGAAGATGAAAATAATTTTAGCATGTAAAAACCCATTAACCAGTTATGATATTATACCAAAACCATAGCATAACTGGTTAAAACGTTTTTACATGCTAAAACTGAGACGAAAATTATCTGTTTTACTTATTTCTCAAAAACTATAGCACCTCAGTAAGTAAAATTTCAAGGGACGCTTTCTACTATCATAATCTTCAAACTGTGTAAGTTTAATGTAAATCTGTGGACATTGTGTTTTGTGTTAGGAAAAAGTACATAGACCCTTTAAGACAATAATATTTTTTAATAATATGAGAATCTGACAGCATCCCTCACTGGCTTGCAGGTTGTATTTAATTGAAGGTTCTTATAAAATACTAAACATACGAAAACAAAAACATTTTTGCAAAAAAAAACTATAAGAGATAACCACTTTGTGAGATATGCAACTTGAGACATCCGTTCATGCTCATTCAGCTGTCGTGCATGTTCTCTATGGGTTCTCAGTCACCTTGTTTGGTATAAATAAGGATTTCCTTACTATTTGCAAAAACGCTGTGAATGAGTTACCAATTAAGAAGATCGACAATAGGCTTGACTAAACATTTCCCCTGGATTACATGTCAGACCTGTATTCTTCGTTTCTGAAAAGGCTAGGGCAACAAGGCCGCATTTTCTCCTCGTTAAAGGGCACCCATGAGGAAATTGTTAATTTACACTATAGCATTTCAAGGGCACCAAGGCAATCTACCAGGGGTCATTGAGGCAATCGCCTTCGTTGCCTCTTTGAAGTATCAGGCCTGACATTTTGCACAACAAGAAAAACATGTACAAGAGGCGTTTTTCTGTCCAATCCTCAAATTGCATCTGTCTAGTCCAAGGTTCCGCTAGTCTTTTTCACAGCCGTTTTTCTCGTCACTTATTCCGCAACGACATCTGTTTGCCCCTGCGGTTAATCCCCTTTCAGTCGACAACTGGTGGGTCCCTATTGGCCCGATGACAGATGGGCTCGGAGGCACGACCCAGATTCTCACATTCACATGGGAAACACTACTTCCTCGTCATATACTTGTGGACACCCTGGGCCCACTTGCATAGAGCTGCTTAGCACAACAATTAGCCAAGCACAACAAAATTAAGCTTCCCAGAACAAGGTTACCACCCAAAATACCATGTACCAACTTGTGAGTCACAAGTACAATTTGTGACCGGTGTCCTACTCATTTCTGCTAAGCACAACATTTGCAAGCAAAATTGTCTGCTTATTTGGCCCTGGCCACATATTTGAATATAGATCATGATGGACTCGAAAGAAGAAGACCGTTCAACCATGGTTCAAAATAACAGGCGTGTCTTGAAAACAGGATGATTACAGTAACTGTTCGTGCAATGAATAAGAACCACCTAGAAAACAACCCTATACACGCAATCTTTATAGTCTTGTTACAAGACGTTCTTGATGAGTAGGGCATGTGCGCGGCGCGGAGTGGACCCAGGGGATTGCGGTAGTTCAGTTATAATGAACAACAACGTATTGCGCCAAGACTAAACCTTTACACGCATGTTTACTTAGATGTTCACCAATGATATCTCATTGTCGCTTCCCATTGCTACGAATTGTGTCCACTTTATGCCCGAGGCCATTTCATAAATCCCTCATCAATCGTTGTGAATAATAAACAAGCCCCTAAGACACGTTTGACCATCAGGGACAACTGCTCACAGCTCACTGGTCTTACGGCCTTCATTCTACTTTATCGAACTTGGCAGTTGTAAAGAAACGGTAATCCCTCAGAAGTAGACGCGACCTTCGATATGAAAAAAATATGACATTTTTTAGGTTTCATTCAGCGATTGTCAAAAAAGGTCTTTGATTGTTAGAACTACAGGTGACTATAAGAGCCTCGTCGTGTGAGGCAACTTTTACAGGCAACATGGAGGCAACCAACTGTGCTGGACCACTTTGGCAGCTCATGGGTAACTTCCAAACGATTTCTAATACGATTTCCCCCCCAAAAAAAATGTGAACATTCAATTGTGAATGTCTTTTTTGTTTTGCCTGGAACCGGTTGCCTACTTGCCTCGTGTATCAGGGGCTATGCTTTCTCCAGAAGACGATCAGAGCATACTGATCGAAACGTCGAGTTGAAACCAACGGTTCTTTTCAGAACCACCCCAACTCGTGTTACCGCAAACCTTTCTATACAGGGGCTATATGCACAATACAAATACACGTTTTATTAATTTCTTAGGGGACTTTTTAGCGCCCTCACCGACGAGGTAGGTAAATAAAATTGTTCAAGTTTTTGAGGAATACAAAGTGATACCTCTTTTCATAACCACAGTACTTTGCAGTGAAAAGTTTCTAAAAATGTATTATACTATCCAATTAAGCTGATGTACTTCTTACGATGTAAGTTTGTATTGGCATTCATTTTCAGAGTCATTACCAAACGTATGTGTATATAGACCCTTCAACTTGGGATTCACAAAGCAACCATGAAAGCCAACAGGACACAATATTTATATTTGAATAATCACACATTTTCCTTCAGTGGTTAATAATAATAATATTAACAGTGTGATCAAAGGTGGAATTGGAAAACACATTCTCAAGTCGTAGTCACGTCCAAGTCACGTCCGTAGTCAGGATTCTGAAAACGAAGCAATCATTGTATTTAAATTGAGTTGCACCACGCACACCTGTTCGTAATTGGGGTCCCTTTGATGAACCCAGCATGGGCAGAGGTTCGCAGTTGGGGAGAAACAATTACCAGACCCGACACCTAAAGTGAATTTAACAACAAGGCCTCCCACCAAAAGGTTATGTCCATTCTGAAATTACTTTTTCGATATCATCGCAAGTACATCAACTTCTTGTTGATTTATACAATGTCTGATGTGTAGGATATGCTAATGAAAGGTGGCAGTTGCTGGCTTGTTGTGTAAATTAGATTTGTGAGATACCTACGAATTAGGCCTACCTGTCTAGGACAGTGCTTGAGCAGGCGGTTATTCTTCTGCATCTCAGCCACGAAAACGCCCCCACAATAATTAGCTATCACGCGCCCTGTAGCGGCTATTTGTAGCGGCTATCAAGACGACTAAAAAGCCACGATCAAAGACTTGGAACCAAGTCTAACACGCCTAGGAAGCAGGCATGATATTCCTTCTACTTAAGTCTGATTTCCGATTTGTTGTTACCCTTTGAATAGTCAGAACAACTGTGATTGAACTACGAAAGTATGTATAGTAAGCCAGCCCTTTTACTAAATACAATTTCCATACTTTTTTTCCAAGGACCGTGCCTAGGATAGCCAGCAGCCCGTCCCACAAAACTCCAGGTCGGAATAGACCCGGATTCTGGGGTTATGGGTCAGGCTTAACCAGAAGGGGTTACAAGTGGGATTTTAAACTCAAATTCTGCATCATCAGTCTGACCCGCCTTTCTTGGTCTCCTTGACACAGACTCCGGTGTCATGACTGACCCAGAAAAGGGTCAGCCCACTTGACCCGGATCAATGAGATTGTTTCCCTGACGTCACTATTGTTCTCTTTTTTAAAAGACACACTAAAAAGGAGTCAACCTATAGATTTTTGTCGTTATGACAGGTAAGCCAGTTTTTATATATTAAACGTGTTACGACGATCATCAACGAATGCCTATTTCGAAACTGCGGCTTCGGCTTAAGCTAAGTTCGCCATTTGAAGTCATGTACGTACGTTTCAAAAGCTAGAGCCTAAGCCAGGGCCGTAGTTTCGAAATGAACCCACGTCGATACACATGGTCGCAATTTTTCTTGTTAGCGCGTTCACCTTGGCATAATTCAATCAAAATTACAAAATTTTATTTTCTGACATGCTTATTGAAAGTTAGAAGAATCGAACAAAATCCTCAAAAACCTTCAAAATTGGTATGTTCCTTTAAGTACACGGATGTTTTTCCTTTCAGTTATTCCCTTACAATTTCAGTTGACTTGTACTTTTGTACAAAATGCTGCAGGGCAAAAGTGAATGGCATTCAGTGAAGAAAACAAACTTGCAAACAACAATTAGAACGCTTTCTGCTTACAAAAAGGCGGCAAGAGGGAAAACCGAGACCTGTTGTTCAAAAAGTGCTGTGTGCCACCAAAAAGCTTTGTATTGGGGGTTTTCGAGTTAGTTTCTCGTTTTTACATAATATGTTTACATTAAAGTCCTGTTTCCAAAACTTGCTCCGAAAAAGGGACATTATACAACCCAAAAGATTCATTACGTTGTTACCATAATACAATATAGGCTTACGTTCCTCATGTTATTGCGTAAATGCTCTTCTGTAAATCCATGAGATTTAAATATATCGTGGGATTATATATAATTGATAAATATACTCAGTGCTTACACCCACCAGATGGGAAAGTATCTCAAATTGAAAGTAAAATTTGCTGTTTTTTGTGGGTTTTTTTTTTCTAAATTGAAAATTGACATTCCCGCGTATACTGTTGCAACCCACCTACGCGTTTCACATGATGAAGCTTAAAGGCAGTGGACACTATTGGTAATTGTCAAAGACTAGCCTTCACAGTTGGTGTATCTCAATATAAGCATAAAATAGAAAACCTGTGAAAATTTGAGCTCAATTTGGTCGTCAAAGTTGCGAGATAATAATGAAAGAAAAAACACCCTTGTCATACCACGTTGTGTGCGTTTAGATGGTTGATTTCGAGACCTCAAGTTCTAAATCTAAGGTCTCGAAACGAAATCAAATTCGTGGAAAATTATTTCTTTCTCGAAAACTATGGAACTTCAGGGGGAGCCGTTTCCCACAATGTTTTATACCATCAACCTCTCCCCATTACTCATCACCAAGAAAGGTTTTATGCTAGCAATTATTTTGAGTAATTACCAATAGTGTCCACTCCCTTTAAGGGGTGCAACTAATAATACAAGGTTGCGATGGCCATGGCCTTGTTGTATTCCACATAGGTAATACTTTCCATGTTTCTCGAACAAAAAGGAAGATTTGGGTGGGTTTTTATTGAGTGGTTAAACGAGGTTTTTATTGTGAGGGTTGCCTTTGTGTTATTCATGAATTAGTTCAAGCATTTGGGGAATTTCAGTTTGAGATAAACTTTAGTTCTCTGTTTAATGAACCTTTGTAGACCTTTATTACATTTTCCACTAACCCATTGAATCGAATCGAAGGAGGAAATGAGTAAAGCGTGCCGAAATGAAAAGGGCTCAGTTCCATAGAGCTGCTTAAGCAGAAAACATTGCTTAACACATTTTAAACCACTTTCCGGGTCAGCATACGTTAAGAATTGACTTGGAATTCGGGTCGATTTTGACCCAGACGTTGATTATAGTGTGCTCATGTGATGTGCTCATGTGCCACACTTTCATTTTGGCTTAGCAAAAATGCAGGTGACCAGCCACACGCCACTCGATGCCATGATTAGCAACTGGTTCCCCGAGTCAGCTGCGCTAACTGCTAATCTGTATCTGTTCTGCAACGCTCCACGAACATGTCGGCCATCTTGTGAAACATTCGCAATAATGTTTCCGAATTGCACTTAGTTTGTTTGTGGGTCGTTGGTCGTGTCTGAAGACGATAGCAAAGCATGTATAAACCGTGCCTAGTAGTAGAATCTCTTCATGTAAACCCACCCCCTGCTTCTTACCAAGTCACACGATACGAATTGTAATTAGAGGGAATTATTCACACAGTCATCATTCAGCTGTACTTAGAAATCTCAAGGGGGTGGGGTTTAAAGGTGTCTTAACATTAATATTGAATTATGAATAGTTCATTTCAGTTCCGTACCTTAGTTTTGAATGAACACTTAAGCAATCTGTGAACATTTCATCAAAATAGGCGACAAAATTCCGGGTTATGATATCATTGACCCGGGTTCCAGGGGGTAAGACCCCCACCCCCTACCCTACCCCCCCCAAAAAAAAAAAGAAAATAACAAACAGCAAAGGTGTGATTTCGATATGGATCATGCGTCGATTTCACCCCTTCCTAGGGAATTTTTACACATTATTTCGGGTCACACAGAAATATATTAATATGCCCAAATAAATCAAACTGTAATATTATATGTTGGGGTTACCGATTAACTTAAAAATCAGAGAGACTATTTAGATTCGAAACTAAATCAAATCTGGTCCTTATGTTATTCAAGTCGTTCATCTTAAAGTGGAGAAATATTATTACTAATACAGTGGTTGCTGAATTATCTACAAATGTCCACAAATCATCTCCAATTAAAATCCACCTGTTTGCCATTAATTCACGCGGGAATTCGAATAAAATAATCAACACGAGTATAAGTATCAAAATGGTTTCGAAAATATCTCACAAATATAAAATAATTACTGACAAATTTCACTCATCACCTGTACCGTAACATCACAGGGGGTTTGAGTGAGAGAAACACATTAAGTAATAAGCATGTGGTATCGATATTATTACCCATGTGTAAATGAATAATTTATATTTATCATGCAGCTGTGTTATCTAATCACAACAGGTTTAAGGAAGGAATTACATTCTTTTGTATATATACATAGTTTCATATTCTTTATTAAAATTTTGATGGAAAAATACAAAGTTTAAGTTGAAAAGCAAGTATCCAGAGACATTCTCGTTCTGTCTGCAGTTGAGTTATTAATTTGAAATGATTAGACATCGATCATGTTGAAGAACTACCAGACACCGTGTCCATGACTTGGGTTACGACGGCTCCCGCTAATACCGGCCTGGTCGACCCCAGATAAGATATGCGTCGAAGCCCATTCTCCGACACAATCAGTGCACTTCGTCAATGAGCCGATTTCAAGATACCCATTTATGGCTTCCTAAATTCGCCAGCGAATTCTTAAATATGTTATTTTTATACAATTGATGTATGTCTTCGAGCAAGATGTCTCGTACTGACTCCAACCCCGTGATGAACCAGAACTAAGCCAAATTCAAACTGGAACTTGTCAGATAACCGCAGTGCTTTCAGAGATAGCAACGGCGTCCCAATCGTGTGGTTTCCATTGTCTGTAGTAATTAAAGTTCTCATAAAATTAAACAAACTATGTGAAACACCGAAGGGTGCTTCAAAAGGAAGGTGACTAAACGTAACCACACCTGGGCCTGCTTAAGTAGAAAAATGTTCTTGACAATATTAGCAGAAATGAGCAGGATACCATGCAGTCCAAAGTTTAAAACGTGTTATGGTGGCTCGGCTGGTAACCTTATGCTGTTAAGCATAATGTTTTTGTGCTTGGCAACGTTTTGTGCTTAAAATGGAACCAGGCCCAGTTTTAACATAGTTATACAAATCAGTTTTTCTGTAGAAGTAGAGCAACTGATGTATTGCCCTTCGCACAATGAGACAAGTTGATAACCCGCACGGCGACCTTTTTTGTACAAAGGACAAACGTGTATAGCCTCTTAGAAAATGTGCATACTTATAATATAAGTTGGATGTTAACAAAATAAAATATTATTTTATTTTGTTAACATCCACAACAACACAAAAGGGCGAACTGAGAAAAGACCCCTGCAGTTGTTTATAAATATATATTTATTATATGTGAATAAAAAATCGCAATACGAGACTGTCATGAGCCGACCTATCTACCCGGAGAGGGTTTAAGAAACCACGGTCGACCCAGTGTCGGAAATGGGAGACTTTGATCGAATTATGTCTAAGGTGCACATACGGAATGCTCTTGAGGAAAAAAATCTCCCCACGAGAAATGATGAACATTAATGGGTGAACATGAGGTGATAGGCACCCCTGGCATGCTCTCTCGCCAGCACGCGGCGGTAGTAAGTTAGGCGGAAGACTTTTGACGGTTTATACTTTCGTGTTAGAGTCAAGCGTGTCTGCTGGCTGGGCCGTCAAACTACGGGGTACCAACTCGACCAGGCAGACTAAAAAGACATTTCCCCGTAAATGCTGTTGAGAGGTAATGCAGTTGGCAATGTTGGCAATACGTCAATTCGGCCTACTTTGTGTAACTTGCAAGTGGGGGTTCACTTTATTTTGAATCGAACTTACGAAGTGCAACGTTGGTGGGAAATGGTGTCAAAAACACAAGTGCCGGTGCAAACATGTACTTCTTGTAGTGCATTGTATATGAATCAAGATAGGGATGTGGAATAGAATGACAGCCGCGTGCTTATATAGTACACACTGCATAATAATATACTTATTGTCTCTTTGTAATCAAAGGTGTCGGTAAAAATAAAAAGGCATGAGGCCTGTAGTTGAAAACACTAACATGACTTTGTAGTTTGTCAAAGAATTTATTATGAATTTTTTAAACGAAATGGAAATTTGTTCGGACGCATAACCTGAAAATACTGTGAGAAAAAAAGTTTCGAAACTAGTAAACAAAAATTATTTATAAAGGAGTTTCCCCTAGAAAATAGAAAAAGTTGTCACAGAGCTGAAACGGCCAGGAGAAACCATGAAGTTGTCAAGATGACAGACATAATATTGATTTGTTTTTAGAAACCACATTTTAGTGTTTGTAACCACCCATATACCTACACACTAAGGTATTATTCAATTTGTTACCAACTTCCATAGTATACTGTGACTTTACAAATGGTTCTCTTTTCCCGGCAATTTCACAACATAAAATGCAAAGGCCTTTAGTGTGACCTCACGTAATTGCCTACAGAAAGGCAAATAATATCAGGATTTTTCATTTTTAAGGACATTTATTTCATAAAACATGTTTTGTCACAACAGAACATGCCCTTTGGCTATTTGCATGATTCAAAATCGTTCTACCGATTCTGGGTTTTAATTTCTTGTTGTTGAACACTTTAGGGTAAAATGTAGAACCACAAAGCATTGTGCTTTTGTATTTACGTTTTCATTCAATGCCATTTTCAGGGACTGCCGATGTTGAAGTCACTGAAAAACAAACTGTTTACTTTGTCGGTGACATAGCCTACTTACTTCCACACATGTCGATGTTGTGAAGTTGATAATAACATTATGTAACTTAGAGCCAAGCCCAGTTACCAGCTAATCTCCGTAAGCAGCTTTTAGCATCCTCCTGAAGACGATCAGAGCATACTGATCGAAACGTTGGGTCATCAACCACCGGTTCTTTTCAGAACCAACATTACTCAACAGCAGATTTCCACATGTGCTTTAGCAAACCTCGCCTAATAATGTAATTTCCATTCAACCTTGCGTAGCCAAAGGAACTATACTTTGAGTATGTACTGTCAAAAACAAACTATATCAATAGTATAAACCACAGGGGAAACTGACTGGGTAAATTTTTGAAGTGATTTTGGGGGTTGAACAAAGAATTGACTAGAGTGGACTCGAACCAACGACCTCCGGATTTACGTGCCGGCGCTCTACCAACTGAGCTATCTAGCCCTATGTTGGCGGTGTCCCTATTAATTTTGTTTGTCAATATCTTTGTTCGGGGGTGCCAGTCAGAAGCCATACAACCGTTAACTGTCGTGTAGCCAGGGATCACACCCAAATTACGATACAACCTGGGAAGCGGCAGCCACGGGATCAACCCCAAAAACCAAAAACAAACTTTGACAGAAGGTCATTAGAGCATTCTTTCACACTCATTTTCCTTTGACCTTTGTCACTACAAAACATAGTCTGAAATGTTTTTCCAGTAGGTTTTATGACCTTTGGAAGTGTTTTGGTTCGGTTCAAGATTTTTTTTTCCCAAAGTAGAATAATAATGTTGTCTGATGAATATTGTGTTGTTCATTCCAACTTATGCATATTTAATGATCTGACTAATATGCAGAATAAATGTTATCTTACTCCTTCAAGATTTCAAAAGGCCGAATGATTCAACTCATTCGAATTAGTTAATGACTACAGTTTTCTACAAAAAAAAATGTAAAGTCTCACTGAAATAATGTTGTACTCGGTTAGCGGCACTACAACAAGCGCCCTCTCGTGATTGAACGCGTTATTGCCCGACATGTCTTTCTTCAATGTCCAAGCATTGTAAGCACTAAATCAACAATTTTATATTTCTATCTCTTTGTCTCCCACTCATTTTGCCACTCATTTTGTTTATGTTGGCCGTCCAAACACTTTGTAGAATGTTCTTCCGTCTCTTGACGACGGAGCAAAGGTGACGCGTTTGTTTAAACATTTGGAGTGAAAGCAACAACTCCATTGTGACTTTGTAACAAAAGAGACAAAAATGAACCGCCAGTCCAATCTTTGAAATTGCTTTTCGTTTCCCCTGTGTTATAATGCACAAACAATTGGCCATTCAGTATGCTGTTCCCATGGACTCTCTCCCTCTCAGTTATGGGTGCGGAGAATTAAAATCTAATTGTGATGTCGTGTCAAGAGGATCATGTTCCCCTGTAGATTCTTTGTGCCCCCCCCCCCACCCCCCATGCTGCAGAGGCAAGAACGCTAACTCACACAGCCTGATGAAACTTTTGGTTTTCCCTGGCTAGGCTGTCACCAGTCACTTCCCTTTGCTTTAATAATAAAAGGGCATGATATTATTCATACTTTCAGACTATTTTGCCCTTGGATTAACCAAAAAAAAATTATTATTATTACTAAGGCCTATAAAGCATACACCAAGTGTAACGCAATGGAAAAGTGCCAATATTCCTGTACTTGTTTGCAAGGACTAAAGCCTGTTATAATAAATAACGACTCTTGCGTCAAATAGCTCTTGCTGTTTTCGAATTCTTCCTTTATATTATTCTCATTTGGTTACATTACTTCGAATGGGAGAAAAATGAGAGCTGCAACAGGATATGTCTAAACTAAACATCAGATTGACCTAAAGTCATGTTGAATACTTCGTTCGGAAACCATCAACATTTTATGGCAGCCTGGTATAATAAACAGTTTTGCTATGAATTATCGTTGAGCTCCAAGAATGTCCTTGATCGTGTGTGATATTTTACACATTTTCCGAGGACCTTGGGTAAACAACCGGTATGCATCTGTAAATCAAACCATTACATGGAATAGTCCATGGTCATACATTGAGTTGGACGACCCGAGCCGCGACCCGGTTGTGTTTGTAAAAAGCCGCCCGTTCACTGACGGGGTTGGCCCAAGAACGTTTTCTCTATTATTGTTATGAACTTGGGGGAAAACATAATTATGCACACTTTTTCGAATGCGCCGATCTTTAAATTATTGATCACTGACAGTGACACTTCAATTAGTGCTTCACATACGGTTTCCATTTTCAATGCACGCAATGTCATAAGGTATAAACTCATTTGTTTGTTGCTGTTTTTCACGTTCCCGGATCCCCTATCGAAGAATCCGTAAGATTTTAATGAAACATGTCATTTTAGTGTTCATTGCCATTGCCAATTCTTGTCTGACCATGCCTTGATAAAGAGCCTGACTGAAAAATGTATACAAATGGCTCTTTTGCACAACCGACAGCCGGAAATGTTGTCTTGAACCAAGATATACCCATACCCTCTTTGAAAAGTGTTCTCGAAATCTAGGTAAATTCATGATTTCCCGCCCCAAAACAACATAATTATGTGAATGAGTTGTGAAGAATTGCGTCAGGTTTCGACACGAATGTTAACTAATCGCTTCCCTTCATCGCTTAATATTCTTCATTATTTCCTCTATTCACAGAGAAGGGGTCTGAGCAGACCACCTGTGACATCATACTGGGGGGACTGGGACTCGTGGTCTGCGTGCTCCAGGACGTGCGGTGGGGGTGTGTCCAAACAGACAAGGGTGTGTCTTCAGATGAGCAGCGGTGATGGGTAAGCACTATACTAGTCTTGGTTTCGAGACGCTCCATTTTTGTTGTCAAGAATAATGATAGTGACCTAGTGGTGACAAGTCACTAGATGACGTCACTGTTTGTTTACCGCATTACTCTTAAGTGCTGTGACTGGGTATTTCTGACTGTGCATAATTGGTTTCCATGCTTCTGCAAAGTTTTAAACAAACTGTGACGTCATCAGTCCATTGGTTGCACGCAAAGATATTGTATCAGAGTTGTACTAAACGTCTAAAAGAAAACGTGCCATTGGGCTGCTTGGTAAACCCATGGAGGAAGGAAGAGAAGGAGCTCGAACGAAGGGACTTCAAAAGTCGAACCCGTGGTACCGCAACCGTTTAACGACACCTCGTAATCACCCACATACCTTACACAGACAATGGGCGACCTGGCGTATGTGAGTTTGGCTCCCATAAATTGCATACGTACCGTGTTCGTTCGCAAAGCAAAAGGAAAACCACGCAATTTCGAGGCAAATGTGTGTGGATCGTTGTATTCTACTTTTAAAATATCTTTCTAATCATATGCATTTTATAACAAACGGTTACAAACGCTTTTCAAAGACCAACTCGACCGATCTAACCAGTGATGGAAAGGATTGTGTTCTCTCCACATTATCTGAAGTGTCAGCCTCGTTCCCTAATCGAGAACTGAGCAGCGAGACACCGTATTCAAGCAGCTGCTAAACATTGGAAGAGGAGTCAGGGGACGTTCAATAGTGATCGTAACCAACTCTGTCTTTGTGGCTCACGTGAAACGCAAATCCCTCTTGCAAATCCACCATAATCCTATGGATTATCCCACGAGGGTCATTTGTGTTGAATGAGAGTACCATGCAATGTCAAAATCAGTTTGTAATGTTTCAGTTGTCCATGATACAGGATGGAAGAGGTGGGAAACAAAGCCGCAACAATATTGGGAGACAAACATAAGCGTTTTCTAAAAAGTCAACTTAGTTAATCCACGTGACAGTCGTGTGCACTATTTTTGTTGATGTTGTGGTCATTGAGGATGATGGTGCATGCTATGCTGAATGTATTTGTTTGTTGTTGTCACTGATGTTGGTGTTTTTGATGTTTCTGTGATAATGACGTTGTTGTTGAAAGATTTCTCCCATATGGCCCACACAAAAAAGGCAACCAGATCGTAGGTGTCAAGGAGGGGAAATGTATGGCAATACGAAATACATCGTCGCATAAGCAGATAGATGGATATCGCTTGACATTCCAGACCTCTGTGTTTTTGAAGCGAAACAGACCTCAATCTCAAGGTCAAGTGTGCTGACCCTAGATACAGTCTCGGTAGCTCAACTTTAATCTCCAACTTGTGTCAGAGATTTATAGTTTGATGTTTAGATACACGCTTTAACGTGTCCATAAGCTGCACCAAGAACCAATAGACCCCTTAAAAAATTGGCTGACATTTAAAATTGGCTGCCATCTTTTACAATAAAACATGCACGCGTGAAAGGCTATCATTGGCTCTGAGAGTCGTGCACAGCGCGTATTCACACATGCACGTTTCCATTGCGTTACATCAAAGATGACGGCCAGTGACGTCATGTGCAATTCATCTACAGTATATTATGATTGACTATTCGCTTTACGTTAATTTTATTCACCGCTAATAAAATAGTTTGAGTAAAAGGAGGACATTTTTATGTGTATTTCATTAGAGACAATACAGCGGGGCCATTATAGTGTCGTTACCAGATATACAAATTATTAATACGTGGACAACATTGAAAGGAACAGACAAGACAAATTGTTATTAGAAACTAATAGACAGTGAATCTAGATATCAAGCCGTCTACTTCGTTTTAAATTTGGAGAGTTAAAAAGTTGGGATGGTGTTTCAAACTCGAATCATATTGATCTGTTTGGAAGACTGTTTTTATAAACGTGCACTTGGCAACTAAATGTCTTTCAAAAGATCAAATAAAAGCCAACACATGCAAAAAGGTATCGTTATGTGTTTAGTGGTGATTATAGTCAGATATAGGGCTTTATAATTCTGGGTTTTCTGGAATGGTTTTTTTTTCATATGAGAGAACAGCGAACACGACTTATAAAACAGTAAAAGGTAAATCTGTCAATTTCTCAACTGAATCTCTTATGTTTACTTTTCCAGGGAACGAAACAATTGAACGCATTATTTCAAGAAAGGAGATATCATATTTTGATACTTTCAAACAGCTTACTCTCCTGGTTGAATTGGACGTTAAATGAGAAAGTTTACAGAGTACCATCATTTCTGGAGGTTTCCTTACTTAAATACACTGGACACGTTTGTTGACTATCAAAGATCAGTCTTTTCACTTGGTGTATCTCAACATTATGCACAAAATAACAAATCTGTGAAAATTTGAACTCAATTATTGGTCGTTGCGAGATAATAATGGAAGAAAAAAAACACCCTTGTCACACGAAGTTGTGTGCTTTTAGATGCTTGATTTCGAGATCTCAAAATCTATTTCTGAGGTATTGAAATCAAATTCAAATATAATGGAAAATTACTTCTTTCTCGAAAACTACGTTACTTCAGAGTGAGCCGTTTCTCACAATCTTTTATAATCTAACATTGCTTGTTACACGGTAAGTTTTTATGCTAAAATTTATTTTTTAGTAATAACCAATAGTGTCCAGTGCCTTTAAACAGTATCTTTAAATAGTATCGGCGCCGGTCAACATGATTGCAACATGACTCAAATAGTTTTGGAAGGTATCAAACGAGTGGAGTCTTTTAAGACTGATTTCAATTTATGAGACATTTTAAGTGGTGACAGAAAGTTTCCATGTATGCTATTTCTTCCAGTAGTTGGCCTCGGTAGAAATGAAAAATGTATTCTTGAAAACTGATCCAATTGTAGCTTTTGGGAAAGGGGAGCCATCCTTGACCAAAACAATGTTGTTTTCACCTTCTTTAAAATTTCAAACTGCCATTAATAGGTTGACGTTAATTACAACTGACGTTTTGATTGTTTTGAATCCAAATTGCAAAAACAAAACTAATAATGATTTGATCAAGATGTTCACAGTGGTCCGGTATGTTCCCCCTTTTTCAAATGACTCACTTTGAAGTAAAATCATCACAATTAAAACCAAAGCAATGTGTCTTGCGAATGTACTTTCGAAAACTAATGTTTCCATTACTGAACAATAATTATTTGTGAGACTCTTCTGTCAATAGAGGGCAGTGTTCTTGTCTTATTATAGTCGGCAGTGACAGTTCTGTAGAACCATGGAGGTAGAATGGTAGAACCTACGCACTCGAACCAATTATTGTTTTGATGATTCGTTTAAAATGTTATTGGCATGAAACCTTCCTCATGTATCTGAGAGCGAACAATTCAGAGTGTTGTTTCTTTCATTATTTTCTTGCAACTTCGACGTCCAATTGAGCCAAAATTTTCACAGGTCTGTTATTTCATAATGTTGGGATATACTTAGTGAGGATACTGGCCTTTTACCATTACCAAAAGTATCTTGCCTTTACTTTATCCAAACTATAGTTTACCGAACTATCCAGAAGAACTACCCACATATATTTTGTAGTTTAGTGAAACAGTTTTGACACACAAAAATGCAAAACAGTGCCAGCAGAAACACAAATTCTAAACCGCCTGGAATAATTTATAACCCTTTTATCTTGTAACATCATGTCTTAGCAGCTCTGACATGAACCGTTCTGCAAAGGGAAGTATTCGATAATACCGTGGGAAATCATTAGAGCGGCTGCTGTGGTGATCGACAAAGTCAAAGTTGTGGCGCTTGCCAAGAGAATTCCCCAAGCAGCCTTGTTCTGCGAGAGGGCGCCCTGTAACATAACCGTCAGGAGACAAGAACATTCTACCTAGATTTACACTGACTTTGTGTTTACTCTCTACGGGGTGGACTTTGTTGTTTTGTATAAGTTTAGTAACATCACTTGATTGATATGCTTCAATGTTATTATTAGCTTAAAGATTTCCGTATTATTATCACTAAAGTTTGGAGAAACCAAACCCAATGCTGGATAGGTCTCTCATATGAAAACTTGCAGACGCTTTTTCTGTCGAAACTCTTCTGGTCTCTTTGACTTCAATATTTAGTTCTTATTGTTTTGATATTGCTGATATGCTTTTTAAACGGGATTTGTATTTGTATGCTTTTCATTGCAGTGGGGAATTAAGACAAAGCTCACATTGTGTGGGGCTTTACAAGCAGTATAAACTGTGCAATACACAGGTAAGTCAGGAAAAGTAACTTCTAAACAACGTTTCAATTCGTCATCAGCTTAAAAACGTAATTTCTTTGTGATTAAAACAACAGTGTATACATGAGAATAATTATTGTCACAACAGTGTTTATTTTGGCATAACAAAAGTCGAAGAAAAATAATGGTGTATGCGCGGAATTTGTAATAGCGCCCTCTTGTGTCATATAATATCCAAACAATCCACTTTCAGCCCCTGACGCTTTGAGCCAAGACTACTCATTGTTTTCTTTTTCTTACAACTTTCTCATCTGTCAGCCATGTAAATACGACACTGACTTCAGGCAAGAACAGTGCGAGAATTTCAACGGTGTACCTTTCATGGGAAACTTTTACCAGTGGAGACAGATAGAAAAAGGTAATGTATGAACATCGAAAAGAGCAAAATACAGTTGGACTTTTTCAGTGATTGTTTTAGGCAAATATCCGTTAGTTTTCAGTGAGGAAATAATAATGATGGTTTACGTGTTTACGTGTTTACTACAAGTGGGGCTATATCAAACGATGTAACCTTAGAACGAGTTTTGTTTCTGCTTGGTCTGGTCTAGCACTTTTATTATGTACCGACATAAATCAGGCCTTTTTCAGGGAAAAGTTTCTGTTTCGTTTTGAATGACATAAAATAGTATCTCAAAATTTAACTATAGTTAATTTTTTAGATGTTTATTTTTGAAAAAATGGTGGAAGGATATGGAAAGTTTTCAATTTTTTTTTTTAAGTATTGTCTTGGGATGGCAATCACACAATCAATTTTAATGACTATTATCAAAATTACATTTCTCTGTTTTAGTTCCGACTTAATTAATAGCAGATGTCACCTTGACAGTTTCGGTAGAATTTAAAAAAGCAAATGTTTGTTTTTCAGAATCCAATTACTGTGAGCTGAACTGTCAAGCCATTGGTTCTCGTTTCTTTGCTAAATTGGCAGATAAGGTCATTGACGGCACATCTTGCTGGAATTCCTCAACTACAGATGTTTGTGTGGATGGTCTGTGCAAGGTATGTCAAGATTAGTATTGAGATTGTTTGCAGGATATAGCCCCCTCATCTGTCATTGAGTATTGCTGAAGGATCAGGACCGACCAGAGACATACTACAACTTACTTAGACTGGGCCCCTGTCTTTATCCACAAGGATAAAGGCAGGTCCCCGCTGTCAGATCCATTGATTCCATTGGATACAATCATCGTTTGATAAAAGTGCAGTGACATAGATGCCCAAACAGTCACTGCTGTCACGTCCGCAATAGAAGTTGACAGCGTATCAGTAAAATGACTGAGGTCAGAGGTCAAACTACACGCCAGTTTTGCAATTTTGTTAGGCCGGTCTCTTATCTGGCATTATTCACGAGCCTTGAAGAATGACGTCAGATGTTCAGGCTATACTACAACTTACTTTATTTTAGGAACTATCTGCTGCCCTCTCTTGTCAGTAATGAACTAATGCAACAAACACCCTAGAATGTAGTCCCCTGTCTTTATCTGCACGGATAAAGACCGGTACTTGCTTTTCAGAACCAGTGATTTCATAGGATCAATGATTTCATTGTATAAACAAGCGGTTTCCACTTTGTTTTGATTGGTCCGAGGTGATGTGGGTGCAACTGACAAACATCGATCCTCAGACCAATCAAAACACAGATATGGAAAGCTTTACTTTCGGTCGTCTGCAAGCAGTGTCCACATGTTGTTCAATGTTGAAATGAGTGGATACCACCGCTGCCACCATGGGTGAGTGGATATCTTCACAGAGTGTAACTTCCAGATGTACACGATTATTCATCAGAGTAACTCATGGCTTGGTAACAAGAGTTGGTGGAATAGTGCCCTCTAGTGTTGATATATTATTACAAATGTACTTAAATGTAATGTTGGTGTAGGATTTGACTGCATGAGAAATAAATATAGGTGAAAGGTGATTATGCCTGGAGATTGACCAATCAGAGACCACTCTGGTGTAATTCACAAGCCTTGAAGCTGATGCTACAACTTGCTCTACTTTAAGAACTATTTGCTGCCCTCTCTTGTTGGTAATGAACTAATGCAACAAACACTCTTTGTAGTAATTGGTAGCTGTCACTACTTGTGAGGATTGTGAATGTCATCAACTGGTGCAATGCCAAAGTCTTTCAGAAGCTTGGTGGGGAGGGTTGGGGGTTGGCGGAGGGTAAAGAAGGGGGGGGGGGGAGTGGACTCTGGGACTAAGGTTTAGGTGTGCCATTAGGGTTGGGGAGGGGTGTCATTGGGGTGAAGGAAGTTTTTCACTCACACAATGCCTCTAAGGTTTTACTTACCCAGTGATTATTCTGGCTAATGACTGTTCATTTCATAGTCATGGGATACCGTAACTTGTGTCGCAGGTCTCAGCTGTAAGGTTTACCATGTCCTTAATTCTTCACACCTTGTATGATAAATATATCATCTATACAGCATCTTGGGGATTATACACAAACCTGTTGGTCATTGGTTGTCTAGACTACTTGTTCTTGCTCATCGTAAAGTGAGCTTATAATGTGACTAATGGTTATCTTGATGATCCATAGGGTTAGGCTCCTGTACACCTTAATCTTGAACCCCCCCCCCTCCCCTCCACCCCCACCCCCAAGAAAAAAACCAAAAAAGGATAAAAAGTATACCTTCCCTTTAAAGCTACAGGACACTATTGGTAATTACTCAAAATAATTGTTAGCATTATAAGAAACTTACTTGGAGCAATGGAGAGCTGTTGAAAATATAAAACATTGTGGGAAACGGCTCCCTTTGAAGTCAAGTAGCTTTTGAGAAAGAGATTTTTTTTACTCAAATATTAAAAGACTTCAGGCCTCGCCCTTTTAGGCATCTGAAAGCACACAAATTTTTGCATCAAGGGTGTTTTTTCTTTTGTTATTTTCTTACAAATTTGATGACCAATTGAGCCCAAATCAGATTTGTTCTTTTATGCATACATGTTGGGATACACCAAGTGAGAATATTGGTCTTTGACAATATTACCAAAGGTGTCCAGTGCCTTCAAACAGCTAACTATGAAATTGGGTCCTGGGTTTGACCTGGAACTGACCAGGATAGCGGATAGAGTAGCCCTGGGAGTGCTAGTTGGCCCTGGGTGCATTAATGACCTATTACAGGGTACTAAACAAAAACTCAGTCATATTTGATTTAAATGGGACCGCCAAGTGTCAAATTCACCCAGTGGCTGATTACCCCCATCACCTGTTCTCTGGGGACCAGTGCGAGGCCATTCATGTTAATGTGACAATCCCCTGCTGTTATAGTTGGTTTTCTTGTCTGACTGAAGAGAGATGATTGTAAATAGTCTTGACTTTTTTGGAGGTTGGATTATCGCTCTGGACTCTGATGGTCTGAGATTTTATGAAAATTAAGCAATGACAGGGCTTGGATATTATCATAGGACCACAGGCCCCAGGTCTGTGATTTTAGTGTCGGGCCAGTAAGCTCACAATGGGGCAAGCCCGGTGGTCTTGTAATTTCACTGAAAAATTTGGGTAAAAACCAAAATGAAGAATTTGTATACCTCATTGTGTAATATCTTTGTAAAAAATCAATTCTCTTTCAAGAGTATTGAAGTACACTTGACACATAAACACAAATGAAATAGATCCTCTCTGAGCGCTTGTTAAAATCATTTAGATTCCTTCTGGTCTTCTTTAAAATTCTGGTCTAGAAAAGAATTTTTTTTGCTACAATTTACAAGCCCTGCAGCCCTGTGGATTTTCCCCATTCAAATTGGAGCCCTTGTTGAAAAGGAGCATACCCTTATAGTTAATAAAAACTAGAGGGCGCACTGGACGGGACCGCAAGGAGACACGAGCGCGTCATTATGTACGCCCGTTGAATATGAAACACACGTTTGAGCTTGTGTTTATTGAACGCTACGCGATGCTGTTTTTTCAACTTACAAAATGGCCGCACAAACACTCGCTAAGCAATGCCTGTTTTGTCAACTTAAAAAATGCCCGCATGCGCGCATGCCGGGTCGCGTATATAGACCAGTGCGCCCTCTAGTTCTTATATACAACTCTATGAGCATACCTCAGTGTAGACTTGTGGACAAGTCGTTAAATGTCTGTCGTGACTCTAGTGGTAGGCCTATTCTCGCGAGACTGCTGGCCCCTCGAGACAACTCCTCTCACGACTACAGTCCTAGTGTTGGGGCAGCCAGCAGCGAAAGAGCAGTGATCTCCCGAGAGCAGTACTCGATTACAGAAACCTGAATCATTACGCCACCACCACGACTCGACTCACCACGTCAAACCATTAATGACTTGTCCACAAGTCTAACCTCAGTGGAAGTTTATATCGATTGGAAGTTTTTTTAGTAAACGGAAGTGGTTTGATTGTTATTTGATATGATGTGACACTTGTGGCTGGGCTTTAAATCACTATCCACTGTGGCACTCTTGACATAAGTTTACTTACAATCATCTAGCAAATTTCAGCAGATGTTCATGCACTCAAAATTATCTATATAATATTAAAGATAAACCATTTGAACTCAATTTATTGAATTTGTTATAAACAAGTTTACAACCATCTGTTTTCCTCCTTTTAAAGTGGAAAACAACATGAATTATCTCCATGCCAGACCGTGCTTTATTAAAATTTCATCCCTGCATAAAAAAAACAGAGGCTGCTCTAATTCTTAAAATTTTGCTCCTGAACCGTATTACAGGCCAACCGGATTTGTTCCGTTCAAACTCTGAAAAGGGTTCTAATGGAACAAATCCAGTTAGTTTCCCTTGTGGTTTAGTACTAAAAGTACTTAATTTATTTCAAATTTACATGGTAAGGGCCCCCCCCCCCCCCCCCCCCCCCCCAGCACACACCACAAGCATCACACACTTTCGCTAGAGCAAAAGATTTGCTGAACGTTTGGAGGTGGGGCCTATTAAATACTTGAACACCTATAATAATTTAGCAAACCTTAAGAGTATGTGCTTGTGTTAATGTGATAAACCATTTTAGAGTTTATAAACTTGTTTGGTTGTCGGGTACACTATGTACACCAATAAAGTTACTGGACTGTTTACAGTGGTCTAGTTGGTACTTCAAACCTTGCCTTTTGCCTCCACCAATTTTATGTTCAAATAACTGCCATGCCAGTTGAGCACACACCTCCCCCGGAAATGAACCATGCTACTCTAGAAATACCCTTAAATTTGATACAGTTCTCCTTTTCACAATAATTATCTCAACAATGTCAACAATTCCACATTTTGATTTTGGCAAATTGCAACACCTGTTATTTCCAATTGATGTGCCCTGCCTAGAACTGTTCCTGTCGGAGGAACAGGCACCGCTGTCAAATACAGCTGGTTGTTTTGATCACTCTTATCATTGCCATGGTAATGTATTTCTCTGCAGAGTTGTAAATTGGGATATTTGAACTTTTGCACTGTACTTAAATCACTGTATAGGTACTGGTCCAAGACATAACACCTGGGCCAAATTTCATAAAACTGCTTTAAAAGCACAAAAAGTAGCTAAGGGTAACAAATCTTGCTTATCAGAATAAGTTTACCAGCCAAACTACCATGGACTGTGTACATTTTGTAACTGGTATCCTGCTTCATTTCTGGTTAACCTGAGATCAACTTTGTGGTTGATCTATAGGAGGATCAATCTTCAATTCTTAGAATTTAAATTTTTTTAAACAATTAAACTTAGGGTTTTTCTTGTAACCGATTTGGAGCTTGAACTTTCACTGATTTGTTGCCATGTATTTTTGGTTCACATGAAGTGTGGACACTGGTCTCTGAAAATAATCAATGTTGTCTTCGCACTTTCTCTTTCTGTTCCGTAAGTTTGTTTTTTACTTTTGCAAGAGAAAAAAGCTCTCAGCTCTCTAAGGGGTTGCATGCTTTCAGAGCTACCCGCAGAGTTTACCTTGAAACTGGAACCTCTATCATCAAGGTGATCATAAGAAAATGGGTGTGTCCCTGTGTGCTAACAAGATGCAGATTCTCTCAGCAGTTTTGTCCTCAGTTTGAAGGATTTTTTCAGTCCAGATTCCTGTGAAAAGCACTCATTAAATGCTAGGTGTGGTACTTGAAACTACTGTCACAGGCTCTGTGTGTTTTAGTAAGATTTTATAATCCTTTGTGGTTTCTTGCTTGACATTGTTATCGAAACTAACTTTTGGTAATTAGACTGAAAGAGTCAGAAACTTTTTTTCTACACACAAAATGAAAAAGGGTTTGCATTTGTCAACCAAAATTACCTTCTGGTCTCTAACATGCGGCGGGTAATCGCCTCACATTTCAAGTCCTTATCAAATTTTCAGTTTTGGGAAATTGTTTTGAAATTGCAGTGATTAGCTCCCAGTCAACTGTGCATAAACTCACTTGGACTATAATTATGAAGTATTGCAACCACAGCCTAAACAGTATTTAAGGCAATTGAAAATTGTATTTTAAAGATAGTGGACACTATTGGTAATTGTCAAAGACCAGTCTTCTCACTTGCTGTATCTCAACATATGCATAAAATAACAAACCTATGAAAATTTTAGCTCAATCGGTCATCGAAGTAGCGAGACAATAATGAAGAACAAAAAACACCCTCGCCACACAAAGTTGTGTGCTTTCATGATTGATTTTGAGACCTCAAATTCTAAATCTGAGGTCTCGAAATCAAATTTGTGGAAAAATACTTCTTTCTCGAAAACTACGTTACTTCAGAGGGAGCCGTTTCTCACAATGTTCTATACTATCAACAGCTCCCCATTACTTGTTACCAAGTAAGGTTTTATGCTAATAACTATTTGAGTAATTACCAATAGTGTCCACTGCCTTTAAATGGCTTTTAGGAACGGCGCCAGTAACTCAAAGGTATGTTTACTATAACAATTCTGTTTACAGGACCCAAACATAAAATCCGAGTGCTTCAGATTTGTTAGCCTATATCACCACATACAAAAAAAGGACACTTCCATGAGTGAACATTTCCCTGGTTTTGAAGGTCGTATTCAAGCTTGAAATACCTTTTAGAATGGGTCCATGAATACCTTCCTTTTTATCCCCAAGAGAACGTTAAATTCTTTGCTCTAATAACTCTGAATAATATTTTTTGTGGACTGAACTCAGTATGTCCATTGTCGGATCTGAGCTCAGAGCCATAAAAACATTGTCTGAAAAGTTACAGAAAATGTATTGATATTTTTTCATCTTGTTGTTATTATTATGATTTTGTTCTTTCACCCTCTGCCCAAATAGGGTTAATCATACACCAAGTTATGATCCCTTTTGTCCAGTTGTTATAATCTTATTTGACTGAGCCGGAAAATTCCAGCGCCGCAGTCCAGCTTTGCGGAGTTTGCGGTTATTGAATATTGTTCTGTAGGGGGTTCTGAGAAAATTCCAGATCGCTGTGAGAAGCTTTGCTCTCTCAAATTGACTTTGAAATGAGAAGAAGGGAAAAATACCTTGGCTGAAGCGTGGAAGAATGACCCCCTAAAGGGTTAAAAAAACAAACGCTTTACTAGGTTCAACGACCAGAAGGTGAGGAAATATTATTGAGAGGCCAACTACTTGCTGGCTCATACTTTGTTAAAACGATGTGAAATTTCCTTTTTGAGTTTTATCTAATATTTTAGTGGTCATTTCGCTATGCCATAAAGTTTGTTTAGACACAGCATCGTGTAATTTGGGAGATGTTGATCTACTGTAATTTCTCAAAGTGAATGCATTTTAGGCTATTTTGTTTGTGGCAGTAATGGTGATGTGTTGGGGGCAGTTCCTGTCACAATCACCCAAAGACCAAAGTTCTGTAACTAAAGTGAATGGGTTGTAGGCTAGGTTTTTTTGGTGGCAGTGATAGTAGTGTAATTGGGGGTAGTTTTGGAAACAAATCGAGGAATGTATAAACCCATGATAAATAAGAAAAGGGTAGTTTTATCTTTAGGTTTTTTTTTTCAGTGCCTGGTAAATGCACACTGTGAGACATCCTAAGGGGTACATCAACCTCTTCTCTTTTCACACCTTGAATCTTACGTCCACAGAGAAGTTTCTGTTGGAGCAGAAAGGATGTCAGTCTCCCTCTCATCACCACTGCCCCATGAAATTAGAATTATTGAAATATGGTACTTAACAACCAATTGCCAATTGGGTACTTATGTTTGTGATTCTCAAATCCCTATCCTTTAAATGCCCTTTAGATAAAATGACAAACTCCATAAAATCATCCCAAATCAAAGGGAGGTGTGATGTGCAATTACCTTATGGCAGCTCTTAAGAAAATACCCCCTAGGGGCGTCGCGCTTGTCCTTGCTGCAAGAAGGAATGCCAATTGAGTTTGGCGAACCCAGTCCAAGATTTCAATTACTTGTTGGTCAGTTTTGGAAAGCATCAATTTCAACATTCCTCTATTACAGTCCTTGTCGTTTTGGTTTTTATTGTGCTGGTATTTCCTAAAGCTTATATGCAACATTTGCTTAGTATTTTTTTTAATCAGATATTTCTGGTAAAATGAAACCAGAGGAAATATGTAAATAAAGATGCTTGCTATGTGAACCAGAAACACAGGGGTTAATACCTTATTTTTCAAGGAGAAGTCTTCTGGGTTCTTTTATGTGCACCAACAGTCCGAGTGCACATAACATATGGCTTAATGTCCCATCCAAAGGACAAAGCTATTGTAGTAAAGTATCTTGCTTAAGGTCACGAGTGCCCTGACTGGGACTCGAACCTACACTCTGCTTGTCAGAAACACCAGAGCTTGAGTCTGTTGCTCATAAGCGCTCAGCCACAACACACCACAATCTCTTTTGAAAAGAAGAATTTCAAGCTTTTTCACATGATGGCTAAACGGCATGATGAAGTAGTGAAGATAGTGTGTGCATATTGAGCAAGCTTGCTCCTCGCTGTTGCAACCAACTTGTGCATGACTTTTTTTATTTTTAAATACAAGGCAGGGTTAAAGGCATTGATGGGACTTCATTCAAATTGTCATCAGACAGTTGAGTTTCACCAGAGTTCAAACATCATGCTTTATTGGAGGGGACAGGTGGAAGCGATAAATAGTATTTGGCCACCTTGATCTAGACAGTTCCCTTAGGCAAATTATTCAGTAGATTGAATACAGACTGAGAGAGGAACTAGACAGTCTTCTTTGGCATTGAATGATCAGTTGAATTAGAAGACCAGTAAGACAGTTGGAGGAGGGGGACCCAATTTTCTTAGAACTTTTAGTCTGTAAATTGATAAGCTATGATTTATTTTTGATTGTGTTGCAACAGAAGGTAATACTGTGGTATGAATCTTATTAAGAACATGTGTGACAAAAACCTTAAAAGGAAAAAACAAATTGTCTCATAAATTGATTTTTTTGTTTGTTTCTTCGTCTTTTTTTTTGTGGGGGGGGGGGGGGGGTGGCGGAGGAGAGATATCCATATATAAATAGTGGGTATCACACCAGTCAGTTAATCAGCATATTCCTTGCCATCTTTCATTTAATAGAACCAAACATTTTTTAGTTTTTGTTGGGAAATAAAACTATTTATCAAAAATAGTAAAATAGAAACTCAGGCACGTCAAAAGTAGCTCCAACATAATTATTGGCAAGTAAATATTCTGGGGTTTTTGTTTTGATGATTTTGACCCTGATCTGACCCTGGAACCCATGGGGACCCATGTCTCCACTCTGATCCTGTGGTGTTCTGAATTGATACCCATGGCCGGCTACTAATTGAACAGTAATCTGGTACACGATCTAGGCCAGTCTGTCAGGACCCGGGCGTCAATTGTGTCATTAAGATTTATCTAGGGATATGCAGTTGGGCCAAAAATAAGTCATCTGCCCTTGGTAGTCATGCTTGTGTTTAAAGACACTCAACACTATTGGTAAATGTCAAAGACCAGTCATCTCACTTGGTGTATCTCAACATATGCATAAAATAACAAACCTGTGAAAATATGAACTCAGTCGGTTGATTTCGATACCTCAAATTCTAAATGTGAGGTCTCGGAATCAAATTTGTGGAAAATGTACTTCTTTCTCAAAAACTGCGTTACTTCAGAGGGAGCCGTTTCTCACAGTGTATCCAGCTCCCCATTACTCGTTACCAAGAAAGGTTTTATGCTAATAATTATTTTGAGTAATTACCAATAGTGTCCACTGCCTTTAAATCCTGTGAATATACAATCAACTAACCCGTGAAAATTTCATTTCAAAGAGTGGTAGATTTTTTCAAGTATCGCCAGAAAACTTTTGGTTTTGTCCATGCGGTAATAACAACCCATAATTGGAATACAATCTGAGAAATTTATCTGACAGTAACATTTCTCAGATTCAAACTTTGGGGATAAAAATGTTTTCTTTTTCCATAACCACATTACTTTTATGGCTCATAAATTTAGGCTCAATCAGTCATCGGAGTCGGGAGAAAATAACGGGAAAACCCACCCTAGTTTCTGCACTTTTCGCTGTGTCATGACATGTGTTTAAAACAAATCCGTAAATCTTGATATAGAGAATTGATATTGATATTAATGTTTTCTCAAAAAGAGAGAAGTCTTTTACCATTACCTTCTGTAAACCCTGTAAGTTATTTGTAAATCTGTGAACTTTGTCTGTTCGTAAAGTGTCAAATGGCATTAAGATTGAAAGATCTGCAATGCAGATTGCAGTGGTAGTTTTTCTGGCAGCATTCCACTTTAAATGTAAATAATACTCTGTAAATGTTATTATTAAACCTTGGTTTTCATGGAATCAACACCACAGTGCGTTCATCTTATGTTGTGCACATTACCGCCACATAATGTTGCACTACATACCCACCACAGTTCGCACCGTGGCTGTATGTGTCCTTCCAACCCATTAGCCCAAACCATGCCTCATTGCTTTTCATTACTCGTCATCATTTGTGTACAACAGAACTCATGAAAATTCAACGTGATGGTTCATATCATTTGACTGTGATCTTTTAACAAAGGTAACCCCCATTGTGTACGGACCCAACAATAAAAAGTTGTGTATGCAATTTGCTTTCACTTGGGTTATTCAGTTCTGAACTGCCATCTGAGTGAGGAGTAAACCCCTTTGACATTACTTAAGCAGTATTAGGAAGTTATCCTGAAACCTCACAAAGCATACTGATTCAAAAATTGATAACATTAACCAAGCCTTTCAACTTCCAAGTTGCTGAATGAAGCTTTGGTGACTTTAAATGACAGCCCCTAAGTATGCTATAAGTATGTGCACTGTGGAGTTGCAGACACACCCACAACTTACCTGATTGGCTGGCTGTGAAACTTATCACTGCCAATCAATAGCCCTGAGGCACTTCCTGAAGCTCTTATTGGGCTAGTGGGCTCCATACTTATGAATATACATGAGCTGCTAGTGGGGCAGTGATGTTGCAAGTTGACAACTTTGTGCATGCACAAGTAGGCACAGCAAGCCAGGGCTGTGTTAGTAGTGTTGAGTGCTGTATACTTACAGTGTAGGGGTGTTGTTAGAATATATGCTGTGCTACTTACTACATAGGGACTTTGATCAAACATTTCCATGCAATGTGAACTAAGTTCAAATTCTATTCTCGCCAGAAAGATCCACTTGGTACAAAAACCAAAGTGTCAGAAAGTTCAGGCTCACTTTGGCCCATGATTGAGCTGAGGTAAATCACTCTGCCTGCGTTGACGAATGTAGTGGGTGTACTCTGCATTTTAATCTCTACCGGTTTGCAAGGTTGAGAGAATCGTATTTGGACTGAAGAGGATTTCATCACTGAGTACACAGAGCATTAATCATAAGCTCCTTTGGTATTCAAGCCATACAGGAACGGATGCTGTGATTTATAAGTGTATTTAAAATCAAATTATCTGTAGAGGAGGGCGATTTGGCAAGCGGACCATTCGCTCAGGGGTGAACTGTTGATATTCTTTAGGACTGAGTGACTGTCTCTGCTGAGCCTTGGTGTCTCTAGTACTACTGCTGAACAAGGAACCTTGGATTTATTCACATGTTGCGTGGAAAGGGCATCAACTCATTCACGTGAATCCTCTCTGAGTTTGTCAAATAATCTGATTGGAACCTCAAAATAACATTCGCCTGCTAAATAAGAGTCAACTACTCCCTCAATTTTTAACACCCGGACGACGTTTTTGACCATCCTTTGAGAAGCAGTTTTCAAGTTTTATATTTTGAGGGAGAATCTTTTGGAGTGTGTTTGTGGGCAAGATGAGGGGGTCGATCAGTCTTGCCATTCTGGTCGTTGTCGTAGGGAGCTTCATGGGAGGGGGTGTGTCATCCAGTCCCAGGTTCACCCCACTTCAGCGCAGACGAAGTCACCATGGCACGCCACAGGTGGTAGGTGTTTTTGTCTTTTTTCTTCTGCAGTTCCTTTTACTTACTTATGTATGCCATCATAAGCCAGAAAATCTTAAGGACCCTGTTTGATGCGTACACAAGTATTCCCTTTATACAACAAAATGACACGATTTTGTTTACCACTGACCACTGTTGTTGCATATCTAAGTGGAGTGCCTCTGGCTTATCTACCGACCACTTGCAATCACTAGATTGTGGGTTCAAATCCCACCAAGCTAACCACTGATTTCACAATGACTAGAATTAGAATGCATATTGTCTAGTTACTGAATCAAAATTTCTTGATTTGTGCAAGTCATACTATAACATTAAATTTTGAGAGATTGGCTGTTGACAGCTTGGCATTTATATCCCCTGGTGGAATTTCGCCAAGTTCTTTTGATGAAAAGTTTTTTTCTCTCCATTATCAGCTGTTAAAAATGATTTCTGTAACGGTGTTGAAGAAAAGAACATTTTTTAACCGCAGATATTTTTTTACATTTAAAGCTGATAAATTAATGACCTTGAAACGATTTGAATCTTAAAATTGAAAAACAAGGTGTCCGCTTTTGAAAACTCTGAACAAAGTCGTCATTGTCAAGGTTATTTTTATATTTTCGGTAACAATCCAAATATCATTTTTACGAATGTCCCAGGTATTGTCCGCATATAGGTTAACATTTCCAAGGTTTTTTCATTTTTTTGCAGTTCTCCTGAATTTGACTTCCATTTTAGTCATGACATTCCCCTCAATCATAAACGTAGATGTACACACATCAATAGTTCATGAATACCTTCCCTGGGGGTTGATAGGGGGGGTGCACTATCGTCAAACACGCAAGAGGTATTCAACTGTGAAACGGATACTTTCCTTTCTACAAAATAAAAAATATGTTTTTCTCGGGGTGCTTCATTTTTTCAGCTGTGGATATTTATTGTTGAATGATAACAGGGCCATACATCAATGCCATTATAATCTTTGGCGTATTACTATCGGGGGATGAAATAATCTGTGTTCGTTCTTGGCCCCCTCACATGAAAATTTACATATCTGAGAGCACCGTTGTGTAACAGCTACAGTAGCTGTTAGTGTTATGGAGTGTTGTTGACACAAAGTTAACCAACTGTTTTCCCTGTAAACACTGCAGGGGGCTGTTGGTTTTGGGCTAAACCTAAAAGTGATGGTCACGGCCAAGTTATTTTCATAAAGCTGATAAATCTGTTTAGTGCTGATAAACTTTGCTCAGTAGAATTTGGTTACACCCAAAATGGCATGGTTTTTTCTCGGTATTGCCACTGGTGCCACTGTAAGTTTTTTTTTGTTTTTTCTACTTTAAACAGCTTTGTGAAATTGGGATTTTAACTTTTTCATTTGTTTTGGCTGGCCTACTGAGTTTCCTTCATATTGTAATAGTGTTCTGGGCGATTTGCGATATTACAGAAATAATGATCTTTAAAGGGTTAACAAAGACAACATCCTTGATTTGATTCTGTGTTCAAAACCAGTAGTAATGTGAGTAAAGAAAAACAAATGAGAGAAGAAAGAACAGTCCTTGGTTTATCGGCAAAAACAAATGGTTCTTTAGAAACTGCCTCTATCTTCTTTTGCTTCAAAATTGGGCTTGATGATTGGTATTCTTAAAGGGACACATTGCCTTGGATCGGGCGAGTTGGTCTTTGAAAAGCGTTTTTGATGCAATTCTTGAATGAGTTTTCTTGAAGGGGACTTCACCTATAGTGAAGAAGGGGAGAGACTTCTTCAAGTGGTTTCTTGGGAAGATGAATGAGTACCACTTGCAGGGCTCAGATTTTACACTGGACCACAGTCCAAGGCCAGTGATTTTGGTGGAGGGAAATCTGTCCGCTGGAGATTCGGTCCCCCAATATGGGAAATTAACGCGGGCTAAAGGAGGACGTTTCAAAAGAGGGCGCTATCAGAAGTAGTTTATACACAGTTCGCCATATGGGGGGGGGGGTACTGAATCTCAGGGGGGGACATAATCTCCTGCCACACCGGCTTTGCAAACTCATGACGACTGGACACGTCAGGCGGTCTTGTTTTTTTTTTCAATCAAATAATGTAACCACCCTGTGTAATATGTTAAACAAAAAACAAGAAATGTTGAGTTTGAGTCTATTGAGTAACGAAGTATTTAATACTCATAAAGACAAATGAGAACAATTCTTGACCAGTCAACATTTTGTGGTCTTGTGACCACCCCCCTCCCCCCCCCCCCCCCCCCCCCCCCCGCCCCCAGTGGGCCCTGCCTTGAAACCACCCTTATTTCTATCAGGTTTATCATCCATGGATGCACAGTCACTATTTTATCAGGTACACGTTCACACACAGTCACACACAGTCATTAGTTAATTAGTTAATTCCCCATCTGGCAGCAGTAGGGCCTATCTCTACCAATTAAAAACTTAAATTCGGATTGTCTTTTCTTTTTTTTACCCCAAAGTTTAATCCCATTTTCCGTGCATCTTCCCCTTTTTAGGTGAAGAAGTGCAGTGATGAGATTTATTTATAGTAGAGTTAAGTTTCTTATCAGCATTGCCAGTAATTACAAGAAGTTTGTCTTGAAGTCTCCTAAGATCCTTTTTAATTGATTTTTGTTTGTAGGGTGGGTGGGGTTAGATTTACTGATTTTTGTAGGCAACTTCTCTTTTAATCTTCATCTGTTGGGAATGTCTAGGTTTTAAGTCCATTCGTTTCAGGCTTTGGAGGATCTTTGTGATCTTGTATTCTTAGTCCTGTCTGGCTTTTCAAATTGTTATCGCTGCCTCCAGTTTTTCTTTTTTCAACAGTGTTTTTGCCGGGTTTTTGATTTGCTCTTCTTTTAATAATCTGCAACCGCTAGTCTCTCACTTTCAAAATGTTCCAAGGGGAAAGTACTGTGTGTATCAGATTGGGGCAGTTTTTTAGCAAGAAACCAGGGTTTCTAAAAGACTTTAGCCAAGTAGTCCTCTACCCTCGCCAGTGATCCATGAAAATACCCTCATGGGGTAGAAGGCAGGGGGTGTGGATTGTTAGGCTTTCAGGTAGGCCCTATTTATTATGTATACAGTTATAATCATAATTGAGCAGCTTGGGCAACCACACAGGCTAACCACACAATCAGTCTTCAGCCCCTCCATGACCACAGAACAAGTGACCACAATTCACACTTCCAGAGCATTCTCGGAGTTCCATTGCTGATTTGTCTGTGATAGGTGTCTCTCAACATAAGTGCTATTCACACTACAGAAATGTAACTGGGGTCTCTTGCTTTGTTGTAGCATGGTTGTAAAATGTAGCAATGTTTGAAAATATTTTGAAAGAGAATTTGGACAGTAGAAACAATTGTTGTCCTATGTAAAAATTTTCAACCGTGATACAATTTAGCAAGGGACCCTTGTTAAAGTGCTCTCGTGTGAAAGGGGCTATAGATAACGTGCTCCCAACCATTAGTGGTACCTGCAGCCCTTGATCTATCTCTACAGTACAACCATAGAGAAAGGACAGCAACACTGAAAGACAGTGATTTAATCTGCAAGAATACTTTATGTAACTGATAATGGGATAAGCTTCGCTGGATTATCCCTTTGAGGCTAAAGTCCATCCCTAATCCCTTAATGATCTTTGGCTTCACAGCCAGCATTCAGGCCTTGGCATTTGTTCCCTTTTTTCGTTTTTAACTGTTGGAATTATATAGGCCTACAGTAATGGATGGTGCATTAACTTTGGTCCTTGCTCTATGGTTTAGGCTACCTCCATGGTTTAGAGACTAGAGAGACCACCATGGAGAAAGATTCACCCCCCCCCCCCCATCCCACCTCAGGCCTCCCTCTCTTTCAAAAGTTTACAGGAAGTGGAGAAAGTAATAAAAAAAATATGTTTTTCAAAAACCTTCCTCACAGCATGGTCGTCAAAAAACATTCAAAATCATTGGTGAACTCAAAGCAAGGAGCAAATTTAATAGAATTTTTAAAGTTTTAGAAATTTTAAAATGCAACCTTAAGTTTCAGTATACAGATCTGAATGGCCTCAAAAGAAACTAAGGACCGTATTTGACTTTGAAAACGAAAACCTTAACCCTCTCCAAATTCTACAAAAATCCCATGTAGGAAATTGCTTGATTTTTGTAGTGTTTGGGGATTTCATTGATACCTGTAACACACTTCAACATTTTGGGAGTCAACAAGTAAGCATGTAGGTTATGCCTAAACTCAGCATCACCTATAATGTGCACGACATGGTATAGACCTTAATCACGCTGTCACCATCTTGGTCATGTTCCCTGTTTCCAATACCAGTTATTGAATGCTAACATTCATTGGGCATGGCACCATGCATGGCACCAGACTATTATTTCTTCTATCCTCAGGTTGGTACAATGAGTTGGAATGGAGTAAAATCAAGATGACCGTACCGTGATAAAGGTCTATTAGACCAAGCTTGTAGCCCTTGCTCAGCCCACGACGCACGTGTGAGCAAGAACACGTGGGGCTTTCCAATGCCTTTCTGCACAACTCTGCCGCGCCCGCCAAGCATACGCGCACGCATGTCGGACCTTAGTGTCGGACCTTCGTTGCGTTCTGATTGGTCAATACGCAATGGGGCGGAGCGTAATGGATCGGTCTATAGAGGTATAACCCATACACTGTGATATTGAGTCCCAACATGGAGCAACCAAGATTACTCTGATGATGACATCATATTGGGTCAATAGTCCAGTAATTGCTTATCACTGGACCAGGCCAGTGCATACCAATCTTATCCAAGTCCAAACAATTTGGTGTTACCTTTGACTATAGAGCAAGAGTCAAGGAGCTCTCCTAATTCAAAGGGTGTTAATTTACAAAATAGTCTGCCAAAACTATTTACATGGGATTGCGTGTGTTTTATTTCAGTTCAAAAACCCTATTTAACAAGGCATATTTCAGTATTTAGAAGAAGCCCTGAAGTTTTTGATTATTTCATCTATTTTGGTGAATCTCCCCCCCCCCCCTAAAAAAAAAAAAACCAAAAACGTTTGGAGCCTTTCTCTCAAGTGGATGAATTCTTTCCATTCCTTGCCAGTAATTGTCCTCGCCGCCATTATATAAGAGACCAGACATTCTGTCCTAAATCTGTCAGACTGCCTTTCTAGGATCATACCACCTAGAACACAAAAGTTGTTGCATGCACCGCCAAAAGCTATAACCCCTCAAAGTAAAGGGTCGTCTCACGATACCTATTGTGTTTATCCGTTTGTCAATAATTACTCAGTAATGTGTAAACACACATCCCTCCTCTGCTGGTCTTCTTTACTGTTTAGAGACACACACTTGTTGAAATGTGCTTGCAATCCTTGTTGTTTAGTTCTCTACATATTATTGACTGAGATTGGTTTGTCTGTTTTTTTTTAGCATGCTGAATGAACGTTAGTTAAAGGTGTTTAGTATGTGGCTACTGGTCAGGCATTGTCGCTGCTGGTCAGGCATTGTGGCTACCTGACAGTTGTGGGCATGGCGCTTGGTAGAACCATGGAGTAGAACAACTGAAGCATGTTCATTCCGCAAATGAAGTGATCTGGTTTCCATGACATGAGCAAAAAAACTTCAAACATGTAGTTAACAAACACGGTATGAAGTTCTTATTGAAAGACTGTCACTACTTGTTACCATGTTCACATTAACTGAGTAAGGATCCGGGGACATTGGTGGGGATAATGAACAGTTTGGAGATGATGATTTACCAATCTCTGGTGGATCAGTAGTTTAGCATACCTCTTTGCAACCTTTGATTCTTGAGGGCCCCTTCCCCTTAAATAACCTTCAAGTCTTATATACCTAAACTGTATGTGTATTGAAAAGAAGAAGGGGTAAGCTTTCTGTGACTATTGAGAACTAACAAAGATGTCCTGAGACATTTTTCTTCTTGTTCAAAAATTGAATAGCGATGTGAGTAATGGAGAGTAATTGCTTAGAGCACTACAGCGAAAAACCCCGACCATTGAAGAACGACCATTAGGGGAACTGTTCTCATCTTTCTATTGTATCATTGATGACTGCTTGTTTGTCTGGGCACAAGGGGAAAGAGCAATTTATAATTTTCAGAAATGGCTTGACTGTTAGTTTTTGGGGGGATTAACGTGTAATTAGACCATCAGATGTCAGTTGTGACAAAAGGGTATAAAGAGAGAAAAATGGGGAAAAATATTTGCGAGGTAGTCCTGTGATGGGTGGTATACTCACAAGTAATTTTTTTGGTAGACTAACTATCTCTACTATGTCTTCGCAAATAATGAAGATTTAATTTATGTCTCTAAGATTGAGAAGAGTTGAGGTATTCGGAAGGCGGATTTGAAGAGTTTCGTTTTGTTGGTCTTTTCGCAGATACATTGATATTGCCAGTTTTGAGTATTTCAGCTGTGTAAACAACTGGGTTGTTTTGGTACATAACCAGTTGGTATCAGACTGTGTATTTGTAGTACATTTGTTGCATCTTGTTATTCGGTAAGGTCTCTTTGTAAGAATTCGTAAGAGATGTGTAAACTTTAAAAAGGAAATTAATGTGCTCTGTGGTGTGGTTGGACCCAAGTCAAATGAATGGATAAAGAGTATTTGTGTTGTGTACTAAGCGTTGTGTACTTTCCTGAGTTCCAGCGCTGTAGTCTAGTGGTCAATGTGAAGTTTAGGGGTTCAAATCCCACCCGATTGATTTGCCTGGTTTTTTTTTTGGTTTTTTTTACAGAACTTGGGAAAGTACGGAATATACAGTACTTAAAACACATCAGTTTAAGGGGGTTAAATTATTGTGGAAAAAAATAATGTAAAATCCAAATTGGATGTAAGATTTAAAAAATTTAAAAAAAGCAAAGAAACCAGCACTTGAAATTTACAAATTTAATCTAAACACAGTTTGCCCCAGTAATTTACATTAACCTATTTCGTTAGGGCTTCTTATCAAAAGTTAATGACTGCTCAAGACGCCCACCCATCGTTTGTCTGGGCGGTTAGATCCAAAGCGAGTCATTAGTAGAATTGCTCTGTAAATCTGCGTAAACATTTACAGACAGGGTGGAGACAAAAGAGGAACATTGCAGACGGATGACTGACTGCACACATGAAGCATGGATTAGAAGTAAGGAGTAGTGGATTATTGGAAAAGAGGATTGTTGGCAAGGATTATGTGTTGCCTAATTCTCTTATAATACAAGGCCATTCAGAAAAGTAAACAAAAATTCTAAGAGGTAATTCAGAATAGTCAAATACACAAACATTTTTATTTTTTTATTTTTTTTATTGTGGGTGGGTCAAAAGAAATACCTGCAAGTCTACATAAATTTGGTATTAAACAAAATATTAATAAAGGAACATCCTCTCATCTCCCTGCAAGAAACTTTTTTAAAAGGTACTAAGAATGCAATTGAAATTTTTGAAAACAAGAGACCTCACATGTGGTCAGTCATTTGAAATTCAAAGCAACACAAAAGTAATTTGAGATTTTATAAAACAGCTCTTGAAATAGAGTCGTCCTGGTTCAAGACTTTGTTTCTTATCACACCTCTATCGCAACCCCCCCCCCTGTCCGCACCCAAAAAATACACCATCATATTGTGCACAAGCGAATGGTACGAGCTTCAAATGCAGTCGTTCATGTACTACATAGACTGATCATGCGTTCTCCAAACTGAAATTAATTAAGCAAATGAAGCTATATCACAGGTATGTGAAAGGTATGCAAGGCATTTTCCCAGAATTTTCTGGGCAGTTTTACAAAATTCTCAAGATGTTTTTACTGACTGGTTTGTAGCTTACCCAGCAGATGCCCTATATCGGTGAAACTGTAGACAGAGTCAAGTCTCTAACATTAATGTAAGAACTTCTTGCACCAAGACTAGAATAAAAAACTTGGCAAGACCTGGTGAGCTTCTTTGTGTGTGGTCACTTTTACTTCAAAGTCACAGGAGCATATTAAGACTTCAACAAAAGATCATTATGTTCCATTGTCGGCACTCATTACTCAGCACTCAGCATGAGAGTAGGTTTGGGGGGGGGGGGGGCGGGCGTCACTGAAGACGGGTCATTCAGGAGGTAGAATTATGGCTCTTCAAATTGATGGTTCCCTTCTTTACCTCCTCAGGCCTGGAATTACAATTTTTTGAGCAAGGCCTCTTTGGCCCTTCGAGCAAAGCAAAATTTTGAAGGGCACCAAGGCCCGTATTTAGGGTACCAAGCTAAAGTATTCAAAATAGAGAAGGCACAAAGGCCATAAACTTTTGGCCGTGAAGAAGCTATTTTTTCGAGGAGTACCATGGCCAGTTGGAAGGGCATCCCACAGTGGGTGCATTCGATTAGCTTCCCTGGGTCGACCCCGATGTGGCGTATTTAATTTTTTCCAGGACGAACGTGGGCACACAATTACCCCACGTTCGTCATCGAACCTGGAAAAAAACCCAGACAGATCATCACGTGAGCCTTCCCGTGGTGACGTCAGTGCACCTCGGGCCAGCCCCAAGAGCCCCGCTTGTGGATGTAGGGTCACTTGGGGCTGACCCGAGGTGCACTGACGTCACGACGAGAAGGCTCACGTGATCATGCGTCTGTTTTTTTCCAGGTGGAGCGTGGGTAAACATCTGCACACGTTCGTACTAGAAAACAAAATAGGCGACTTTTCCAGGACGAACGTGGGGTAATTGTGTGCCCACGTTCGTCCTGGAAAAAATAAAATACGCCAGTGCACCCAAATGCACCCAGTGTAATTCTAGGCCTGGCCTCCATGGTTGTACTCTTTGTACCACACAGTTGTACCATGGAGCTATGTACCGTCCCTTCATAACCCAACTGATGTTCCTTTGATACATTGTGACCCAGGCCCTTGACATCTCCCTGGTAAATTTCTACCTGGTGCCCTTTCTTTGTGCTCCAGGTGTGATGTCTTGACGCTCCATTAGATTCCGGGTTTGTGGGTGCCAGCCCGCCATGAAGGTAAAAGGGCCACCCACTGTACCCAGATCCCACTGTTCTCCATCCCATTATAGCCCTGAATTGGTGTTACGCACTATGTTACCAAATTCCCTTTCTGTCCATGACCAAGTTGATTAAATCCGGGAAATGTGGGTGGCATACAGTTCCTGTTTCGGTAGACTGATGGTTTTTTTGAAATAAATGTCATGGGTTTATTAGTGCCTCCCCCCTACAAGGAGAAAAATTGCATTACTCACTCCTAAAATTGACTCCTCTTTGAAACTTCTGCTAAACGTTTCTGACATTCCGATGGCCTGACCAAAGAGGAGAGGAAATCTGACCAGAAAGTCATCTAATTGGAAAGCCATGTTGTGACAATCAATTTGTGTTTATAGGAATCTCTTCTTTTTTTTGTAAATTTAGAAATCTTGAAGTAAGAGTGTAACAATTAAAGAGATAGTATCCAGACCAAAATCAATGAATTTTGTTTTGAAGATGGGGTGTAAGGCTGAAAACTTAACTTAATTTAAAAATGATAATTAAACTTGTACAAACCATCCTGTTGCTTTGAGAAAAGTATTTTTAGAAATACCTTCAAATAACTGTTGCATATTAAATTTCTGTTTGACGAACTCAATTACTGATTGATAAAAACATTTCCATGAATGCAAGTCCACCATGGTTTGAACTTCATGCACAAACAAAGTTTTGAACTTTGACTTACATCAGGTCACCAATGCCTAACTCTGAGGGTACAATTTCATGAATAATCCATTATTATATTGAAATGAAGCATAAACAAAAAACATCTGTTATTCTTGACATTGTACCAAGTAACTCCGTACGGACTAAGTCCCGTGTTAGTTACACCAGGTTCTTTGTCAACTTCACAGTTCATAAGATTACGCTTTTTCAAGTTTCTTTGGAAAGATTTTGTATTTACACAGGAACAATAGAGGCTGTTCTAAAACCATTACCTGCTTGGGCAGGTTCAACGCTTTTTGAAAATAAAGTCCGAAGTCTGGAGTTTTCTGCCACAGGCGTTGACTGAACTGAACTGAACACCAATGGTTGCATTTCCGAATACAATGTAATAAAAATAAGATTATCTTTTTTTGTCAGAGGTGGTTTACTGTATTTGCTTTTTGTATTGACTTGCTTTTGGGTACCTTTTTGATAAATAAATAAAGTACCAAGTGAAACAAACAGAAGTTCAAGTTTTTCTCAGTGAGTCCACATTTTGAGGTAGCTTTTCCAGATTTAGAAAGTTATTTGATTAGGATTGAACTGAAATCCACTGAGATGGCCTTGGTGTTATTTCACAGAGCGTGGAGATAGCCATATATGTATAGATTTTCATAATGTCACTATTTGGATTGCTGCATTGTAGGGCTTATATGGTTTGTGGTATTGCAGAATGGAGGCGCGTGTGACATACACAATATCTATGTCATCGCTGAAAGGGCTTCACCTATGGATCGTTCTGTTTTCCCCAAATTTCAGTACGTCAGTTCCAATCTAACAGACAAGGAGGTTTGTGTTCATGTTTCTATACCAGTCGGCACCTCCCACAATTTCATGTAACAACTTTAGAATGTGTATCAACCACATTCAGGGCACAGGGCAAAATGTTAACCCGGAGTTTAACAAGGTTTCCCCTAGTGGGCCTATTTTGATTATCAGCATCATGTAATCAGTATTGTCGCATGTCAACAAACGCACTGTCACGTCAGTGGTAAGTTCAGTGTTTTGCATCAAGGTCATTCATGGCGGACTTGGGATAGAAAACTGACTATTTGCACAGTTGCAGTTTGCAAGAATGAAAGGTGTTTTTGGGAGGGACGCTTTCGCTTCTCAGTTTTCCTTGGCAAGAGGTGCTCATGTGAGTGTCATCAATTCCTAGTGTCATGATGGGACAGGTTGTGGTTGTTTGTGAGAGACAGACTTTGCTATTCCTCGGGCAAACCCCCTGTAGTGCCCTGTGGACCAGGGTTGTCCTTGTTCACACATAATTGCATAAAATCATTGAGGATAAAAATATAAGAATACATCCGGTAGAATGGTGAAGTTGATTGTAACCTTCGGACCTGTTGTTATCGGGAGGCTTTCATTTCTGCATTCACCCGACACAAATGCTTCTGCTTCATCATTTTGTTGTAAGATTTATTAAGATACAATTTGGTGACATTCTGTATGATATCATCTAGTCCTTGGCTCTTTGATCATAGCAATTTTGTTCATCCGTTTAAGACGACTCTGCACTTTTAAAATTGCAAAAGTTTTCTCGTTTAATTTTCCGTTGGAAGTAAGCCAATATTTGTTTATAATTACCATCTGACTCTTCTTCATAACTTTGTGATACAAAATTCATAACTTCTTCTTGTGCTTTAGGCCTATCAGATTAGTTCCAACTTGAATAGCAGGGCATGTTTATTTGGTTTGTGGTACCCCTGCCTTGGTATTGTTTGCAGTTGTTGAAATGTTAAACTCTGTTGAACATCAGTCGCTCCAGTTGCATTTAACAAGAACTAAATCTGTTATGTTCCCAGTCTTCTTTGTTGGTCTAACCAGAGAGTTTCTCTATGGTCTAGCCATTCCTTTTGTCTATTCTCGGGGGGGGGGGGGGGGGGGGGGGGGGGGGGGGGGGGGAGGGGGGAGGGGGGGGGGTAGACCTGGCCAAATCTGATTTTGCAAGGGGGTAAAGAAGGGGGTTAACACTATGCTATGTCATGGGTGAGGTAAAAACCCATGTGGAAAATGATCTACCATCAGGCATTGTCTGGTGGGAATTGTACTGGACCATGGGTCAGTGCTCAGGCTTTCCAGAGCTCAAACTTTCCAGTGTCCGGATCTGACAATGAGAAAAAAAACTTTCCTCCCATCTGAATTGTTTCCATCGCCCCCAAAGGGGACAGGGGGTCGCCCTCGCTGTCTGGACTTACTGGGCATGGTGTTTTCCCCCTGATCTTTCGGAGTCTTTCAAAGTCAAATTAGGGAGGATTGAGGGATGCTTGACATTCGTGCACATGATGGGGCAGGAGATTATAAACAGCTCATTTATATAGCCTAGTTTGATTTTGAGGATTGCGTCAGGAGACTCATTTATATAGCCTAGTTTGATTTGGAGGATTGCGTCAGGAGACTCATTTATATAGCCTAGTTTGATTTGGAGGATTGCGTCAGGAGACTCATTTATATAGCCTAGTTTGATTTGGAGGATTGCGTCAGGAGACTCATTTATTTAGCCTAGGTTGATTTGGAGGATTGCGTCAGTAGACGTAGTTCTTAGGCAGGAGGATTTAGGCAGAGAGCATGCAGCCAACGTAAACCTGGTCTTCTCTGTCCTAGAAGTGCATATTTTAAAGATGTTATGTCAGATTTTTGGCTGATTTGACCCCAAAATTTTGATTTATAATTCAATAGTATTTTGATGGGGGTCGAGAAAGTTACAAGCTTTCATTTGAGCCATTGCTAGAAAAAGTCCGCCAATTATTAGTAGCAGCGAAATAAAGTGCTCAAAATTTGTCGGCATCCCGACAATATATCACGTGACCAATTCTTATGTGTTTTATAAGAAACGTTTTAAATGTTTGTCATGTACAAAAAGTAAAAGTTAAACCTTCGTTAGAGCGGGTAATACTCTTTGAAATACCATTCACTCAAAAAAAATTTTTTTTTATGTTTGGGGCCAAAAATCTGACATAGCATCTTTAAAGGTCAAGTTATTTTGTTGCAGGAAAGGAAAGGAATCATTTAGTTATTTTGTTAAAGGAAAGGAAAGGAATCATTTAGATTCCTGACAAGTTCATTACTTCCTAACTCAGTTTCCTTGGTCAACAAATTGTAAATTTATGGACATAATTTCAGGTTTGTTGTATTGGATAATTCTACCTCAGCTGGGAATAATCAAAATAAACACGAGTGACCCAGTAAGCCATGGGAATATGTTGCCTGTATTTTACAAATCTGTCTAATCATCATAAAACTTAGCTTGCCAAGAGGAGGGGGGAGACATTTCTAAACAGGGGTCATTTAAAAGTGCCTCACCAGATATAGGGCAACAGCCTTCAAATTATGAAAAATTTCTTTGTGATTAGTTTTTAATTTGTGATTATTTGTCTTAAAACAATGCTTTTGGGTATGCATGGCAAACTCAGAATTAGATTTTTCAGGTTTTATCGGAATTCAGACACAAAGTAGCCTGCTATTTTAAAACAAAAATCAAATCAATATCTACAATTTCTATGATCTAATCATTTTAGGGAAATCTTAGATTTTTAAACACGAAACTGATACAGGAATTTGACTTTATTCAATATTTACCGCATTTTATAAAGGAATATAGGTTTGACTCAACAATTCCCCCCCCCTGGCAAAAAAACAAACACCCAAAACTCTATTTGGAAATTAATCATCATTTCTTTCATTCCACCCACTCTTTCATTGCTGCCCTACTGCTGCGAAAGTTACTTACTTTCATGGAGTTTAGATGAATTCAACCTCCATGACAGAAGTTACATGTATATTGAACACCGAGGGGCAAATCCTGAGGGAAGTTTCGGCTCTATGGACAACTTTTTTTTCATAGCTGATAAGGTTCTTTTTCCTCTGCTCGATTACTACATCAAAAAGGCCATAACATCTCAAGGGAGGGGGTCTGGGGGAAGGAGATTTGATGGGAGGGAGGAAGCTTCAGAGAGGACTGTTTTTGAAGGGTACATTAAGGGTACAACTAAAGTTTGAGATTATATGAAGAAAAAAAAAACCAGGGGCTTGGGGCTTGGGCGTACTTTTTGAATTAAAGGTAAGGTGTTTGAAAACATTCAAAACAAATGAGGTTCCCCACAGTATTTTCTTGTGACTGATTGAGATTAAAGGGAATGTATTCGATTGGTAATCGCTATTAAAATTAATGTCAATACAAACTTTTGAATTGGAAGCCTACCCACCCGCCAGTAGCTGTTGATAGTTTTAAAAGCGTTTTGAGAAACCCACTTCAAGCTAATGTAGTTATAGAAAAAGAAACCAGTCTTATCCCAATTTGAATCTGAGATATTCCTTTATGAGGGATTATTTTCCTGCGTGGACATATTCACTCCGGATTTTCCATGATATCTAAAAAATGTGAAGAATGACATGAAAGTTTCACATGTTAGTTTGATACATCTACATGTACATTTATTTAGGATTAAAACAATCAAGCTGTTACAAAATCCAAATGTATACTTTAAACTTAAAACTTTCCCAGGTTTTTTATTTCATGTTGGATTATACACAAATGTTGGATTACATAAAGTATGGATACCGGCCTTTGACAATCACCGATAATGTCTTTTTAAAGTCAGGTGATTTGTTAAACCAGAAATACTAACCCAGCACAAACAAAGCTGCACACACTTACACACACTGGTATACATTCAGCTTTTATGTCAATATGTAGACTTTTTTATGTGTCAGATCTATGGGCATGCAGCTTGCCATACTAACACAATTTGCTGATGTATATTGTTGAAGGTGTTCCATTAACATTTAAGCAGATGATAAAAATCGCAGCGGTGTTAAGATCAACAAATTTTAAACCTTGTTGGTACTTGATAAACAGCAGTAAAGATTGTATTCCTTGTTATAATTTTGTGTGTGTGAACCTTAAGGACCATTTCATAGTCCCACACTGCAGAAGTGTTCATACATCATTGCGGCAACCTCACATAATTTCAAAATTACCGTCTTACTAGATAGACCTACAGCAGCAGTGTTACTCATGTTACTCATAGTGTTTGGGGAACAAAGTAATACTATATGGCCTATGTGACCCCCCCCCCCCAAGAAAAAAAGAAGGGGGAAACAGGTTAGGAAATGATATCAGGTAGAGCCCAATTTGATAGTCTGCCCATGGTCTGCCTAACCACAAAAGTTAGCTAAGCCTATAATATTAACCACAAAAGTTAGCTAAGCCTATAATATTAACCACAAAAGGTAGCTAAGCCTATAAGATTATGCTTACCAGAATAAGGTTACCAGTTGATAAACCATTATACTTATACCATCTGTGGCGAGTTGCCTATCAGCACCATGCTTCAGAAAAATTTTCAGCAATATGTCCAGTTCTATTAAATTTGTTCTCTGATACCTTTAGTTGTTTGTGTAAAGTTATGATTTTCTGTCATTAATACCAATGTATTTTGTTTTGGTTTTCACCTTGTAGGCTTAATCTGCAGTCTTTCAACAGGTTCAAGGTTACCCCTTTTGTTCAAATCAAGCAGGATATTTCACAGAGGCAACGAAGGCGATTGCCTCAATGCCCCCTAGTCATTGCCTCAATGCCCCCTAGTCATTGCCTCAATGCCCCCTAGTCATTGCCTCAATGCCCCCTAGTCATTGCCTTCAAGCCCTTAAACGCTCCAGTAGAAATTTGCAAGGAGAAAATGCTTTGCAGACGATTTCACGAAACGCTAGCATTAATCCTATCCCAAGTTAGGAGGAGTAACCTCTCCTAACTTAGGATTGGTTCTATGTCTTTGGATATGAAACGTAACTTGTCCTAAGTCCTAAGACTAATTATAAGTTAGGAAGAGTTTGGTGAAATTGACAGCAGGTGCCCTTGCCTTTCATTCAAAAACGAAGGCCTGCAAATCCTTACCAAAATGCTGTCCCCACCTTAGTGGGCTCATCACCCAACCGCATGATTCTGCCTGACAGAATACAATCTGTTAAACATCAGATAAAACTAATCGTAAAGTTGCCCCTCAGTATCTGAAGGTGCAACAGAAATATTCCAGCATTGTTTACGTAATCTTTGGCATGGCACCTTCCCGTATCAGAGCACATCTTGTTTGCCTGTCAGTTTCCCTGAACCTATAAAGTTCAGGGGCTGTTTGCCGTGTGGCTTACGTGTGGCTTACGTGTATTACGCCAAAATCGGGGACGGTATTAATAGAACAAATACTTTTTGGGGTAGCAAACCTACGCTCTTGAGATAATTCAAGCTCATGTAGTTGTGGTTTTTTAATCGTATCAAAGTTGCAGATAAAATGTGTACGTGTGTAGTATTGGATTGATTGTATATATGATAAAAGTACTCCTGTTTGAAGATGTAAATGGGGACCTCTGGATCAAGTCCTGCTCTTGTTATTTTTTATTTGAGCTTTTTAAATTCTGAAAACTAAAAATTACAGTCAGTTTTATGTGGTATAGTATTTGAATCTCAAATTAAAAAGTCATGCCCCCTTTTAGGTCATATTAACTTTGGTTTTTACCCATACACCGATGTGTGTTAGCACTGTATACTCAGCAAAGGTCGTGGGTTCGAATCCCACCCGAGTAACATGCCTGTGATATTTTTTCACAGGACTTGGGGAAAGTACTGAGCATACAGTGTTAACACACATCGGTGTATGGGTAAAAACCAAAGTAAATATTCTTTATCCCCGATGCAAATTTAACATCTCTACTACCCTTTAAAGTCCCTCTGCTGCTGCTTTCCAGGTTGTAACGTAAACGTGGGTGTGATCCCTGGCTATACAGCAGTTGCAGGTTGAATGGTTTCTGACTGACGCCCGAACAAGGGTATTGCCACTAACAGGGAGACTACCAACAAAGGGCTAGATAGTTTAATTGGTAGAGTGGCTGGTGCATTAATCTGGATGTCTTAGGTTCATGTCCAGTTCTAGTCAATTTGTCTTTTGTTCAATCCAAAATTGTTTTTACCCTACTGGGTAAAGTTAAAAAACTTTTCCCAGCCGGTTTGGAGGTTTATTACTTGATCTGTAATACAAATGCTCACACATGTTGCTCTATTCTCTAACAGTGTAAGTGTGTGGATGACCATCCAATGCAATCTAGACCATACATTCACTGCGTATAAGTAGCACAAATAAGTTCCCTTTCCCCCCATTGAATTTGTCAATGACACAGAAAGTCATTACTTTTTTCGAAGTTCACAGACTTGGATGTAATGTAATCTGAAACAGAAGCAGGTTTATGCAGTCATGGTTGAAGTTTTCAGCATTGGATATCAACCCTTAGGCCTACATGTAAATGCACAGATTAATTCTAATGTACCATGTACCGTTTGTCTTTGTTTGGTTGTTGGGACTGGCTGTGTAGTGGAAACGCAGTCTGTTTGCAACCAATTTGCCCACCTTGAAAGTTTTCACAGCATAAATAATGCTATTTTATACTGTATATTATATGTAAGGTCAGGATATTTGAGCTTTTTCCCAGTAATAGTTTAGAGGTTTGATTTCAAACCCCATTTAGGTTTGATTTCATTTTGGTACCCTCAACTCAAGGAAATTTCTTTCAAAGTGATTGCTTCCAAGTTCACTCATCATGAACAAAAAGTGTATACAAATAACAAATAGCAAATTTGATTGCAAGATACCAGTCTTAAGACTTGTATCCATGTTAATTTGTATTAAGTGCGAGATGATCTTGATCAAAAAGCATCGTATGAATGTTTATAAATATTATGTAAATGTTTAAGATGAAAATTGTGTGGAGGCAGTTATGGTCAGGCGACCTTGTTCATGGGTAGATCATATAAACAGGCCCAGTGAGCCTAGCATCACCAGTAGGAGATTCAGAGAGAGATGTGTGCTTCCTTGCGAAAAAGGCAAAACGGAAGGCAATGTTCGATTAGTCAGTCTATATGTACACTGTATGAATGATTGACAGGTTAGATAATGAAATACTGACAGGTTGAGCAATAGTTACATGTTTTTAATTGAGTTAAGTAGCAGTAAAGGGTTTTGACTTGAAACCCTGGTGATTTATATGCAACAAACTACAGGCCTCTATTGGTACACAACTCAAGGTTTCACCACATCAGACAGTTGTTTCTCTTTGCTATTCAAACTGTAAATTAAGTGGATGTATACAGCACCGACACCTACAAAAGCCTTTTGTGGAATTGCAAACTTCTGGAAATTGTTGTTTTGATTTCGCTGTTGTTAAACGCTGGCATCTCTCGCAAACCACTTTTTTTCAGTTAATTGGCATTTCTGATTTACAGGGAGTTGGGTAATTGCTTAATGCACCAAAGGGTAGGGTTCAGAAGGGTGTGATCGGTTGTGACCTCGTAGTGAGGATGGGTTCTTTTGTACCCAGTTTTTGAGGTTGAGTTAGCATGAAATTCCATGGGTGCCTTATGGGAGGGGGTCCATCAGGATCCAAGGCTTGTGTAGTGGAACATGAGTGGAAGAAGAGGCTAAGTTTTAGGGATTTGTGTAGCATTGATTTCAAGGCTATGGGATAGCCTCTGCTTTTCTTACAAAACAATAAATCAATTGCTGGCCACTCAATATGATGCAACCACAGCAACCAACATACTTGAAAAATAGTTTGCCGCGCTCTCACCATGAACTTGTACAGTGCTTGTTCCAGTAGCCCCCACAATCACACATCGCTTGCACCCACAGGCCTGGCTCACAGCCTTGATGATCTTGGTAGTCTAGGAGGTCTTACGGCCTTGTTCATGGTAATGAGCATGTCTGATGTACTTGATACAAAAGCTCTTGTTATACCTCCGTAACAAATTGTGAAGTTTGATTGGTCGAGAACCGCCATCACGTGATGTGATTCAAAAACCCATGTACCATGGCTAAGGATGCACGCTACTGTTATGCGTAGCGCGCATCCTAAGCCATGGTACATGCGTTTTTGTTTACCAGTGTGCATTACCTTGATCGTTCCCACCATTGGTCGATTTCCAGCGCTTTGTGCGATTCAGCCGCTAGTTTGAGGGAACAGTGAAGAATTGTTTCTTCGACAATCAATGGTCTGTGATTGGCTATTACGAATGATGTATTAATCACAGTAGACTAATTTGCATATAAATATCCACTCACCTACTCACTTTTTGCATTGGACTTAAAATGGTACATTTACCCATTTGCTCAATTAGTTTAACCCCCACAACAAAATCCAATGTGAACATGGCTTTGTAACCCTCTCCCATGCTCCCAAATGTCTTATTATTGTCATGTCAGTTTGGAACCCATCACCCCAAAGCTTATCAGTCCAGAGGCTTTTCAACCTTAACTATTTAATCATCAGGGCCTATCAGGGGATGTTGATAACTGTGATTAGATGAGTGTTATCAGGTTGAGTTGATTGACAGGTGATGATGATTGTCACAAGATCAAGCAGAAGCTCTGGATTATGTGGACTTTTGTGTTTAACCTGATTCACAGAGATTGATCCAAACTACTTCCATGCTCTCAAGTAGTATGCCTAATTAAAAAATCAATCCAGGCCTGATACTTCATGGAGGCAATGAAGGCGATTGCCTCCTTGCCCCTTGGTCATTTCCTTGGTGCCTTTGAAACGTCTAGTCGGCAATTTCTTCATAGGGTGCCCTTTGCCAAGGAGAAAATGCATTGGTGCCCCTGCCCTTTCAAAAATGAAGCACACAGGCCTGTTAATACACGGGTTTTTGATCATCTCAAGCATATTGGGGCGATATGCGCCAATTGCAGGCTGGTCCTTCGAAAATTGTGGGCTGATGCGTGACAACTGCAAACAAAATAACACTTCTTCTTTTTTATTTGTTATTGAGATTCAAAGGCAGGGAAACATTTTCTGTAATTGACAAAGACCAGTATCCTCACTTGTGTATCCCAATAGGCCCCGTATGCATAAAGTAACAAACCTGTGAGCTCAATTGATCATCAAAGTTGCAAGAAAATAATGAAAGAAAGAAAAACACCCTTGTTGCATAGAATTGTGGGCTTCCGAGATTCAAAGTTGAGGGTGAATATTACCTCTTAATCTGAACATAGAGCTAGCTCTATGATCTAAAATTACTTTACCTCAAAGTTGGTCAATTCTTACAATGCTTTATAATATTAACACACACAAAACATAGGGGGCAAAAGAGAAGACAAAAGTCAAAATATTTCTCTGACCATAGTCCTGGTAGAGAAATATTTGACGCTTGTGTTCCTTCCATCTGTCTCTTACATCTTGGTCCACATCACTAAATCTGAATGTGACTCCCTCTCTAGAGACTTTCTGGTATGTTGAGCCACTTTCAACATTGTGTATCTTGAGGCATTGGGTGCTCCTTATGAAAACAATGTTGTTTACACCTTGGTAGAGATATTTATGTTGTTTCTTGGTGACTGGACACTGCAAGTTTACACAATGGTTTGTTATAGGGGGTCTCTTTCATGCACAAAGTCGTTCGATTCCTGCAATTGACGTTTGTTTACGGGCGTAAATTGCTCATAAAATTGGTGGGTATCCACTGCATGGTTTATCTTATTCTCTATGGTAACATTCATGGATCTTGTTGATAATGTGTCATCGCTGATGTTCACCAAGAGATGAAAGGTCAGCAGGGACAAAGTGTGTACAAGGTTGTCAACGGGGCCCAATTTCATAGAGCTGGTTAGCACAAAAATTTGCTCAGCAGGAAATTTCTTCCTTGACAAAAACAAGATTACCAACCAAATTTCCACGTGATTTTCAGGATTAGCAAACAACAGCTGAATACCAGTAAAAAGCAATATGCAACAAACGGAAAATTGGTTGGTAATCCTGTTTTTATCAAGGAAGAAATGTCATGCTAAGCAAACTTTTGTGCTTAGCAGCTCTATGAAATTGGGCCCTGATCATTGCATTGGTAGATCTTTTTAAACCTTAGTTAATTCTAAGCTACGGGCTTTTGTAGTTTATTAATGGAAATGTTGTTAATTATTTATAAACCATGATCATTCTTACTGGTTCAAATAACTACCTTGGCTTAAATAACTACCAAAATATCTACCAATGAACAGCAACAAAGAGTGCCATGGCATTTTTGAAGCCACTCTCTGTAGTTCTATTAAGTATTATAGTAAGCTTTTTTATATAATTTTTGCACCTGTTTTTTTCCATTAGAACTGTTACCTGATGGTTTTCTTGGGTTCTGTCTTAGTCTACCACATGGTACAGTGTAACAAGCCTTTGAGAAACATTCTGCTAATTTGAAACGTCTGGCCACTAACTATTTTTGCATAATTTTTTTGAAATTACATCATGTGCATTTTGTATCAAAACAAATTAACACAAATAAAAACTAGTCATACAAAAAAACATTGGACTTTGCACCCATTTTGAACATCTTGTGTGAGACACATCTTGTTTACTGACCCCCGAACTCCAGTCAGTATGAATAAGTTCCAGATCAAAAGAAAAAGTAGGTGTGGCACATAGTGTCAAAGATCCCTGCGGATTGCTTGCCCCATTTCCTATAATGTGTATTTACACAGGTGATGTCCAAACATGAGTACACACTTCAGCCTTGTTTACCTATCTGTGCATGCACATTAATATTGTGATCGTAAATACTTCAAAGGATGATCTAACATTGTAATAATGTGTCTGACATTGTTAAAGTGTCATTTGCTTGGGAGTGTTTGTTTGTTGTGTGGCAAACAAAAATAGTTCCATGGTTTTTACTCAACGGCTCTTTTCAGAGCCAAGGCATGACTTCTCCCGGAAGAGAGTTACATAATATGAGTGTAGGAACAAACACTCAAATTCGAGTATTCTACAGCTGTCATCAACATTACTTTTAAAAGGTATTCACAAAATCAAACTTGTTGAGGAACTTGTGGTATCTTATCTTTATATAGGCCTACGTTATTATTTTTTATTTTATTTTAAAGAGTAAGTTAATTTCCCATATTTTACTGTTAAACTCACCATGCAAACAACCGGTGAGAATTTCATGGCAAAGGTTTTATTGTACATGGTGAACTGTCAGGCATGTTCCGAAGTTGATGAGTACAGTGGGGTTTTCAAATGCTGTTTTCTCCACTCTAACAGTTATTTCAGATGGAGGCATAGGTCTCTAGGGGGATTCGGATACCGATATGAACCTTATAATGATCGAGTTTTCAGACTGACGCCAATCAATTATATATTTTTCGTTGATAAAACTGTACTTTGTCTTCGAGAAATGCGGTTATGTGAACTATTTGTGAGTTCATGTGGTTAACATTTAGGCATCCACAGGAAAGAGAGGATGTTTTTAGGGCAAGGCAATTGATGATTGCACCACCACTCTTAGATTATATGCACTTGCTCTGGTGCTGATCGAGTGCAGATGTCTGGTGGAAATTCTCTATCTTTTTAAAACACCAGGTGCCTTTTTTGAGGGGGGGGGGGGGGCTGCGTGAGGGTCCCAAAAAAACAAGGTCTGAATTGGCAGGAAACTTGATGTGCTCGATGAGGTGTTGGTAAAATGGTTTTATACAGCCTGTGTTGGGAAAACAGGAGAAGAGAACATCAATCAACAAATCTATTTAGTTTTGTTTATCTGGTAAAAAAAAATCACATGGGGAGCTGTTAATCCAGAGGGCGTTGGTTCAAGTCCTGCGCGGTACATTTTTTTATTATTTTTTTTTGTGAATTGACCAAAGCCCACAAAGCTAAACAAACTTCTGTTAGTAAGCAAAACTTGGCAGGAAACCAGTCACAGACGGTGCATGTGAAATGCCTTTTAGGCTGGTTACCTTATTCCAGTAAGCGAAACTGTTGAATGTGGTCATTGAAGATGAGATAACTTCAAACACAGAATATAAATAGTTCAGCCATGGAACCAATTTTGTGGCACTGATAAACGGCGAAACATAATACAGCATTCACCAGAACATACCATGTTTTACAATTTCAGCGTGTTTCGTTGATTTAGAAAGAATTCTTGTTGCTTCTAAATTGAAATTGCATTGGCTTCATGTTCCTGATTAAGGAATTTGTTGGGGGTTTAAAAACAAAAGAATGTTAATGGTTATTCTAAGCATAAGCATTCTAAGCATGGGGAAAACAGAGCCATTAAAAGATAACTTGCCATTATCAAGCAATTTGGAAGTGGAGAAATAATTGGGTTATTTGGGCTACAAGGTCTTCTATAACGGGAAAAACATCCTGGCAAACTAAACCATCCTTATCATGTGTTTGGGATTGATGATTATCAAACAGAACATTGATTTCCTTTCTCTTCAGGAATCTCATTTATTTTAAAACAAAAATTTCTCCTTTTTTAAGGGGAGGGGGGGTTGGGTTAGGGGTGGGTGAACAAATCATTTGTTTTACTAGAGTGGAGTTTGAACCTGTGACCGCCAGGACAAAATGCCGGAACTCAAGCAACTCAACTATCTAGACTTTGAAATGTCTGTCTCCCTTTTTTGTCTTAGTTCATAGCGTTCGAAATTGGTTTGTTCTTGTCACTGAATACAATGCTTCATCAGCTAAGTTGAGTGCTACAATTTCGTCCCCAGCAGTTTAGGAATATAGATCCTACAACCTCTAACTTTGGTATGTAGTCAAGGATCACACCCACATTGTTCACAAGTTGTGTCCTGAAGTTGGGAATTAATTTACTCTGAACAAAAATTCATGTACTTTCCCTTTAACTTGTAACCTGTTGTACTAACTGCCCAATAGTTCACTATCACCTTCACTGACAGTTGCTAGGTGTCTAACAACACCCCCTGTATTATGTTACCACCAAGGGTCCAATTCATTGCTTCAATTGCATCCAGGGAACTAGTTTAGACTGTAGCCACTATTTGACCTTGTGTTAAGGACAGTGTTGTTTACCCTGAGACCTAATGATAAAACAGTGGTCTGGTGACAACTGCAGTAGGAGTGGCACCTTAAAAGGCTGTGATACCTTTTGTATCAAGTTTTGGTCTTGACATGAATCCCTGCACAGTGAATGAAAATGTATGTAAAATAATTTACCTGCAGAAGTTTCAGCTTCATTAGCCGTAAAGTTTGTGAGAAAAAAAGTGAGAATCTCGTTAATCGTTTATTGTTAAAATATAAAATACTTTATTGTTGTGAAATTGTTTTAATCGTTACTTAACAAATTAAGCGCCTCAGCAAATAATTTTTCAAGAGAAGCTTTCTGCCATCGTTATATTTGAACCATGTTAGTTAAATTTAAAAGTGTGGAGGTTTGTGTTTTGTGTCATACAAAAAGTGCCCAAACCCTTTAAAGGCAGGGCGATTCAAAATATTTTCTAATAATAGGATAGAAGACTTTGAGTTATAAGAGGAGCCAGAAATATCAATTTCATGTTCTAATTAGTAAAATACATCGACCCTTTGACCTACAATAAGTGCTTAGCCATCCCAAGCCATGAGCCTTATCTTTAGCTTATCCCATCCTGCTGATGGAGGAGACGGGTTGTATCCTCTCGCTGTCTGGCCTGATCAGTTAACTCTCCTCCTCCAGATCATCTCGGATTTAGTCCCAAATAATTCTTAAAGGCAAAGTATACCTTTTGTTTTTGAACCGTTTAATATTTTAATTCTATGTAAATGTTGATGTATATACATTAAAACTAACTTGTGAACATTTCAAAAGGGGTTTGCATTTTTGAGATATCGCCCCAAAATATTTCCCCGCAGGGTGAATAATCCCTAATAGGAATTCACAGGACGGCTTTGTAGAGGTGCTGGTCACCTGTTCTTTCTCGCCACTCACTGGCTTGGTATTTTTAGCTATTTTGCTGCTTTGCATTATGTATCAACTTGTCTATTTTTATGGCAGTGAAAAGTCTAATAAAACTAAAGCTAAAACTATCTGAGAAACATTCTCAGATTCACATGTTGGGGGGCTAAAAGCTTATATCCTTTTCCAAAATGCTTCCCTCTAACCTTCAGGGGATTAGGATTTTATCGATCTGGAAAGCTGGAGAAGTTCAAAAAGACTGGTAATGGATGCTTTCCTGGATTTTAATCAACAAGGATGGCATCACAGAGTTCCACTGATAATATGCGGAGATGTTCGTTTATTGTTTGGGAGACAGGGGTACTTTTTTTTCACACGTTTAAGAGGAAAGGTTTCTATCACGCGATGACACAAGAACTCATTCCTCTTCAAACTGATTTGTTTTGGAGATTGTGACATTTGTTTTGCTTAAGTCTTGGCCAGGTTTGTAGGGAGATTGATGCTCGGATTTTCGTTATCTGAAGTGATATTGGCTGCAATTAGGGCATAAAACTGATTCCAGACCAGGAGGCTTATATCGGGCCTAATGGTTCATTAAGTGACTTGAAATTGTGGTTACTTGTTTGATGGATGGAGGAGGGTCTGATTTATAAACATGTTTTGTTGGATCCATACATGTGGTTTTGTTTTTCTGCTACCAGTCTAAGTGTGGAATCAATGTTTTTAAAGTTAGGGAATTGGGCAATTCGCTTGAATCAAGTGGTTTTGTTAGGGATGACAAATATATTTATATTAGGAGGGATTTTTACCAAGAAGGTAATGCATTCTGCTCTACTAGCCAGTCTCCTAGAGGATAAAATAAATAATAATAACAACTCTTATATAGCGCATTTCTCAATAACCGTATCAATGCGCTTTACATTAGTCCCCTGGTCATAGGGCTAGTAACATCCCTTTTTTAATGTTTCTCAGCTCCCTTGGGAGTATACAACCTGGGCCACAGTTTATATCGCTCCAAAGGCTTTTTCATTCACAATACCAACCTCTATCCTCGCAGGTACCCATTTATACCCCTGGGTGAAGAGAAGCAATTATAGTAAAGTATCTTGCTCAAGGACACAAGTGTCATGACTGGGATTCAAACCAACACTCTGGTGACTTAGCACCAGAACTTGAATTTGATGCTCTTAACCACTCGGCCATGACACTCTTCAGGATGATACCCATGCCTACATCCTTACAGACTGTGAAGGGGGTAACCCTGTTTTATCCCAAGAAGTAGGTGGCAATGTTCCTCGGTCACAGTTGATGTCACAGCCCAAACCGGTTAGGTGTAGTCCTCACCTTGAAGTTGCAAATGGCATTGTGATGTTAGGCAATTTCTCAAAAAAATTAATGGAAAAAAAAGACCGGTTCCATGGGAGGGGAGAGCTTTTACCGAAAGAGAAAAGTGTTGTGCTGACAATGTTGTTTTAACACCAATGCTTTGCAGCACTTATACAGATCCTACGTCATAAACGTGTTGCACTTTTTTGTGGTGGGGGGGGGGGGGACTTCCTAATGTCATGACAACATTAGAAATTAGGTCAGTGGGAATCGCTTACGCTTCCATGGCAGCTGAAATAATTGAACTATCGTTAAACTTGCATGGGGTTAACTTTACGCAGTCGAAACGTGAAGGAAAATTCAGTTAGGCTGAGCCATATAGTGTCAGAGTAACTTGTAATACCTTTTAGGAGCTGTGATAGAAATTCTATTTCTCACATTCGTAAAAAAGAAAAGAAAAGTGTAACCAGAATGTGGTAGTGTTGTCCAGAGTTAGCGACTGCGGCTTGATCAAAGCAAGCATTAATAATAACTAGTTTTTATATAGTGCTTTATCTATAGGTGTCTCAAAGCACTTATCATCAATGATTTCCAGACAGTTTTTTTGTTCGTTTTTGAATTATGAGGCCCATTGATGTAACCTTGTAGGCCAATAGGGTTTACAAGGTGCCGGAGCGCATTTAGCAGCCACTTCAAGAAACACTAGGGCATAGCTTGGGTTCCTAACACCCGGGGTAGGGGAGAGGTTTGAGGATGGTGCCCCCTCACTCAAATTATTTTGTTATATTCTAATAATGATTCACTTTGGATTTCATTCATGAATAAAATACATCCTTCTTCATGGGCGCAGATTTGTGTTTGTTGCAATCAACCATGTGCAATAACAAGTCAAAGTTTGTGAAATCCTGCATGACCTAGTTTGAAAAACTCGGACACAAAGTGCAAAAGGTGCACTTTTTTCCAGGGGTCTCCAAAACAATATTCACAGCCGCCTAACCGCACCCTTTCGGAAGAGGCCAGGCATTTACTGTTACACTTCACAGCGGCAACTTTAACCTCTTCACACAGTGATGGCACAAGTTGCCCAAATGTGAACGCCACAGGTGCAAATTCTTAACACCCTTTTTGTTGGCAGGAAATATGTTGTGGATTTAATGTTTCCATCTGACTGGAGTGTAGTACATGGCCTTGTTCACCCCCCCCTCCCTCCCCCCATGCAGGGATTGAACGTCGACCTTGAACTTCTTATGTTTTGGAATGTTCTGTTTACTTCAGGATGTTAGGACGCCTGTGAAGAAAAGTTTGTTATGTTGGCGAGATTTTCCACACCCTGAACATCCAGAAGGGAAATGTCTCCCACGTGTCCCTGTTGTTACTGGGAGTCACACCCCATGTAACAGCACATTCGTGCTTAATGAAGCGTACATGTAAAGAAGAATGTAGAAATTTTGGAGGTGTCCGTTGAAAATTAATTGAATCTTTAACTGCCCCTTTATATAGTATCAAATAAAATACTTGGGCCCAATTTCATAGAGCTCCTTATGAAAGCAAAACAAGTAGCTAAGCACATCAAAATTACATCATGTTTGCTTCAATTATTTTGGTCAAATCGAGTAAAATGCAACACTTTGTAACTCCCTTCCTGAAACTGTGAAACTTTCGAATTCACTTGGCATTATTAAAAAACAGTTTGAAATAATCCTAGGTTGTTTTAAAGGCAGTGGACACTATTGGTAATTACTCAAAAAATTTATTAGCATAAAACCTTACTTGATTATGAGTAATGGGGAGAGGTTGGTAGTATAAAACATTGTGAGAAACGGCTCCCTCTGAAGTGGAGTAGTTTTCGAGAAAGAAGTAATTTTCGACGAATTTGATTTCGAGACCTCAGATTTAGAATTTGAGGTCTTGAAATTAAGCATCTAAAAGCACACAACTTCATGTGACAAGGGTGTTTTTTCTTTCATTATTATCTTGAAACTTCGACGACCGATTGAGCTCAAATTTTCACAATTTTTTTGTGTGTGCATATGTTGAGATACACCAAGTGAGAAGACTGATCTTTGACAATTACCAATAGTGTCCAGTGTCTTTAATACTCTTTGGTAATATCTGAGTCACAAATCCCTGAGGTGCGTATCTGCTCTCCTTCAAAGAAAGTGATTCATCTGAAGAGAAACTTTAGCCAGCCAACTTTTCTTAAAGATGTGGTGTAGGTACTCTTTACATCTGTTTTACCATCTTTGTCCTTCTCCCTGTCGTGTCTTGTTGCCTTATGTTTCCTGTAGGAAGACTGAAAAAGGCAACGATCAGTTTGAAATTCTTTCTAATCCATTGAAGCTGACGACAACTGCAGATGATTGTGTCCTTGGTTGCAATCAAATCTTCAAAAATAACTTCAGGTTTTTGGGGGTTTTTTTACTACGATTTTTCGGATTTGCAAGTCAGAATTTTTGTTTAAATGTTTGTACTACATGTAAGTACCTTTTGCCATTTCGAATTTCACAGGCTTAGCATACATCATGTTTTGATTGAAATTGAGACATTACACCTACGTAGCGCCAGGCTGTTTAACCCTTACACAGGATGGTCTGATGAAATTTCCATTTTACCCCCAAAAAATTCTCTTATGTTGGGAGAGGAGTGAATAAAAACAAAGGAATTCCACTGTGGTTTCCCAGCCCCAAAGTGACTTGAATGAAAGGGGCAGGAAGGGGGCTGGAAAGTCAACTGGCAACAATTTGAGGAAGGGGGGAAACTGACATGAAGAGGAAATATGATAAGGTTTTGTTTTGGTAGGAGTCTGGACCCTGTTTCTTTATTGGGGTACACGTGAGCAGTTTTGTTTTTGTTTTTTAGGGGTCGGACTTCGAAAAAAGGGGCACAGTGAAGGTGGATGTGTTCGATTGACTTTAAAAAAAATATACCACAAAGGAAATTGAACGGGTAAATTTTAATGAATTTGTGGTAATAGAAAAGAAAATTGATTAGAGTCAGGTTTTGAAGCTGCGTCTTCTGGAAATGTGCCAACGCAGAACGGTATTTATTGCTTGAAGCATCAGACTCATTCTTCCATGATTTAAGATTCTAAATATTCAACAAACTAAATGTTCAACTAACAAAGTCAGATTTAAAGGCAGTGGACACTATTGGTAATTACTCAAAATAATTATAAGCATAAAACCTTTCTTGGTGACGAGTAATGGAGAGAGGTTGATAGTATAAAACATTGTGAGAAATGGCTCCCTCTGAAGTGCCATAGTTTTCGAGAAAGAAGTAATTTTCCACGAATTTGATTTCGAGACCTCATATTTAGAACTTGAGGTCTCAAAATCAACCATCTAAACGCACACAACCTCGTGTAACATCAGTGTTTTTTCTTTCATTATTATCTCGCAAGGTCGATGACCGCATGAGCTCAAATTTTCACAGGTTTGTTATTTTATGCATATGTTGAGATACACCAACTGTGAAGGCTAGTCTTTGACAATTACCAATAGTGTCCACTGCCTTTAAAACTGACCTAACCTTACACATCAGTGTCCTTTTCTGAAATGTGACAACACCAGATTTTAGTAATAAGCCTTTTTAATTACTGTATATTTATCTTCATGTTGTGTTTGTCTTGGGTTTTGGGGATAAATCTTTTGAACCCGATTGCAGAAATCCTTGATAATACTTAAATAAGTAACTGGTACATTCAGCCAGTTTCTTAAAATGTTAATAGGCATTGTAGTAGAATTAAGGTCTTAGTTCAGGATTGCCCTTCAATAGTGTTTAAGTTTATACAAATAAAAAAAAACCTTATGCTCACTGAATCTGGAGGTTTGCAGAAAAAACCTTGGTGACCTTGTTGGGACTTGAATTCAAGATAGATTCAGACTTTCATGATGCTGCTTGCTTAGCATGCGCCCTGTTGAGTGAGTAACAGGGCTGGTAGAACAGGGCTAAGCACATAATTCTGCATGAGGCATAGCCATGACACTAGACCCTGATGTTTTAAGGTTATATCCGGGCAGCTAGGTGATGGGTTTGTGCCTTTTTCAATGAAAGCATGGAATTTAACACTGTCGAAGCATGTCTCAAGAAAGATATTTTGATTTATCTGGTAGAATAACATTTTTGAAGAAAATTTTTTTTCGTCATTCAACATATTTTGTTTACACAATTCAAATCTGAAATTTTGATGTTATTGATAAAGTTCTTACATTGGAAACATTAAGCATTTTAGTTTTTAAACACTATTAAGACCAAACTTGAGGGAATCTTTTTGTATTTCAAAGTCCTAATAAAGCATACAGTCCAATGCTCAAACAACACCTTAAAGTAATTGATGATTTATATATAAATAGCCCTAGTTTTCCCCTTCCCCTTCCCCCCTCCCTATATCGGACGTCCTTAAACAGCAAAAAGAAAAGGTCAAATCATACTTATGGTTCGCGTAGTTACTTATTCACAAACACTAAAGGACGTGTACTAATCTTCAGGCCAAGTGTATTTTGTTTACAGTGCTTTTTTGACGGTCAACGTGAGTTACATTGGGAGTCTGTGTCGGTCATGTTCTTATCATATTTAGAAAGGTTATTGAATTATTTTTCAATTGGGTGGAGGGGGTTTTTAAAGCCTAATTTGTTGCCAGAAAGGGGAGTAAACAGGATGAGGTTTCTTAAGGAAAAATATGTTTGGAGGGTACCTCAGACGAACCGTAGAGCAAGAACCAGTCCCATAAGTGGGGCTGTGAATGATGAATAAGTTAACAACCAGGCCCAAAGTGTTGCTGTAGGTGTGGGGCTGTGAATGATGAATTTGTAAACGAGAAGAAACATGAGGTGGTGGCTGGGAACGTGTCTTGGCTAATAATCATGGGTGGACACATTGTGTTTGTCAAATACTAAAATAATTTTTGAGCCAATGACCTCAGATGCATGATCCAGTTATTGACTATGAAGTTACATTTTTGTGTTCTTAAAGAGGTCCCCAAAGGAAAAAGAATGTTTATATTTCAAGTTGTCAAATTTAAACCATAGAGCAAGGATCAGGCTCAACGTGTTGCTGGAGGTGGAGCTGTGAATGATAAAAGGAACATGCTGTCTGGGAAGGAGCTTTGGGTATCATGGTTGGACACATTGGGGCTGTGAATAATGAATAAGTAAACAACCAGGTCTAAAGTGTTGCTGGAGGTGGGGCTGTGAATAATGAACAAGTAAACAAGGAGCATGAGGTGGTGTCTGGGAGAGATAGTGGCTGTAATCATGGTTGGACACATTGTGTTTTTCAAATACTAAAATAGTGTTAGAGCCAACGGCCTTAGATATATGATCCAGTCATTGACTATGTTGTAAAATGATTTTTAAAAAATTATTCTCGAATGGAAACAAGTCGTCACAATCGCCCTAAATTTCAGAAAAAAATTTCAGATTTTTGTTGTCTTATTATTAACTTTTTTTACAACAGGGCATCATGTACAATGAACATTAAAACTTAGAAAAAAATAGAAATGGGAAATAGATGAGAAGTTGGAAGTCTACTAGTCCGATAACCAGCTTCCCAATGCAACTGCAATGTTACACTCTGATTTAGAAGGGACACCAAGGCGATTTGTAAAGATTTATAAATTTTCCAAATTTGATATTTCCTTGTCGGAAATGTCCCCTGTTATTTAATTCTCCACGCAGAATTGTATAAAATTGTGATCCTGTTAGGAAGCACGACGTCGTTCCCTTTTAGGCCACATCACTGATTCTCCAAAAAGAAAAAACCCAAGACATCTTAAGATTGTTAGAATAGAACAAAAAACTTCTCAACTAAAGAAAAGTAAATGTCAGTGCTGGTTTAGCTCGGCTAATCTTTCTGGCACTTTTAGGATCTCTGCCAAGAGTTGTGTGGGGGTGTATGGAACTTTATAAGTTTGTTTTCTGGGAATGAGTTGCAGACTCCTCAGCGGGGAATTCTTCAGTTCCTGAAAGGATTAACGATCAGTATGGAGAGATTGAATCTAGATTGAGTGATGTTGTGCAATTGTTAAAGGAACCTTACACTTACAGTATTATTGTGATTTACTAGAATCGGGGATGTAGCAAGGGTTGTGGGTGAGGGGGGGGGGCAATACATTAAATAGCCTTCTTTAAATAAATTATGTGTTTGCCCCTGCTTGTTGTCCATTGTGCTCTGATCATCTCTAGACAGAAACTGGATCCTGATGCTTAGAAGTACAATGGCAGAGGACTACAGGGGAGAAGCACATAGGAGAGAACACTTAAAGAAAGTCCTTGCTCCTTATCATACCTTGTAAATTTTTTTTCTAAATCCTGAATATCTGTTTATTTTATTTCAGACTATCGGTTGCGATGGAGTTCTTGGCTCAAACCGCAAAATGGACAAGTGTGGAGTGTGTGGCGGCACTAACACACAGTGTGAAGTCATGTCGGGCGTCTTCACCAGCAACATGGAGCACGGTTATCACAAGGTTATGGTCATACCAACAGGGGCCATGTATATCAACATCACAGAAATTACAAAGAGCAGAAATTATTTGGGTAAGTGGCAATTCGGAATTTTCAATGTGTTAACATTTCGGAATAAGGAAAATTCAACAGGGGAAACCAGCACCATTGGGCAAGGACAATTAACAACTGAAAAAAATATATATAAAATTTCCAGCTGGCTCAGATGGTCTATTTAATCCTGATGAAACAAAAGTAAAAGTTGTTTGTTTTTAAAACCAAGAAAAGCCAATTATTCATAAATATAACTTGTTTTGACTTTGATCCAAAAAGTTCTTGAATGTACAGACAAAGCAAACTCTGTACCCTTTTTATAACTACTTCACATCGGTATTTAAAACAGTGATGCGCCCACCACTGTATTACTTTCCAGAACTTATTGGAATCCCAAAACTCTGTTTGAGACCAGTCTGCTGCAGTTTGCAATATTGGATTTGTTTAACTTCGGGTTATGTAATTTGTTAATTTGTTGTTTGGTTGTGAACAGCCCTGGAGGGAACCAATGGAAATAAATACATCAACATGGATTGGAGGATTGATGTGCCTGGTAACTATTCAATCGCTGGGACGTACTTCATTTACAAACGATCCCCTGGTAGGACGGGTATCGGAGAGCAGTTCTTTGCTGATGGACCAACAACCGAAGATCTTAGTTTCATTGTAAGTAAAAGTGTTTCTGAGTGTTTTTTTTATTTTATTTTATTTGAATGGAATTTCAAATGAAATAGAAATCCGATTTAGCGCAGGAAAAAAACTATAAAACCAATAACTTAAACTATAAAATACATGTATCCCAAAAAAGACAGTGTTTTTGCATGAGATCATGATGTTCATAAACCTTATTAAAATTTATGCTGATTTAGGGTAATTTCTAAGACAAAATTAACGTTTATAACAATGTTTTATAACATCATTAGCCTATCCAGTGCTCTTCACCAAGTAAGCTTTCATGGTCATTAATTTTTGGAGTAATTACCAAAGGTGGTACTATTACCAATCCCTGTACAAATGTCTTATACTCGAAAAGTTATAAAAAAAATAGTTAGTGGCCTGACGTTTCAACCCTAGCAGAGTCTAAACAAAAATATTTGAAAAGTTAGACGAATTTTTGGTTCATCTCAACAGGTCATAAATCAACAGAAGAATCCAGGCATCGCATACGAGTACTCCCTACCAAGATCCACCCCCATTGAGGAAGAGGAAGAGATTGAGCAACTCCCAGTAGTCACCACCCCGCCACCCCGCCGCATCCCACCCCGGGTACCCCAACGCCCAGTCATCCCTGATGTTGAAGACCGCCAGGATAGACAGGATCCTAAACCACCAAAGACTCAGGTACAAATATGCGGGATGACTAGGGTTGGGGGTCTTAGAGTTTTTTTTTAAACCTTTTTAGTATAACTGGCTGAAACTACAAGGGCTGTAGACCCTGTTTACACTTGATCCAGAAAAAAATCAATACAAGATTTTAACAATGAATGTAACTGACATATGTTTACATTTAAAATCTTATAAATAACAAGAACAATTGCAAACCAAAATGCATTACTGATTTTGAGATGGAACAGGAACAGATCAAGGCAAGGAAAACATTGAAGTAAGATGACAAGGCTGACCCATTCTAATATGGTCAGGATTCATCAAAGTGAACCTAATGTCAGGTCACTGTGATTCAGTTGGTTGACTGCAGGCCTGGCAGAAATTTGTCAGAAAGCAGGAAACTTGGGCATTTCATAATAGATGTTAAACCAATGTTGGTAAGAGAGAGATTGGCTGTTGCCAGCTTTAGCAGAGTTTTCTTGATGGAAAGATCATTTAAACAAATTTTTTTTAACTGTGACTGGAAAGCCTATAAAATGCCATACCAACTTTCCAAAGAAACAGCCTGTTATTTTACCGCTATATCCCAGTTACAAGGAATGAATCCTAGATCAGCCACATTTAAAAGAAAGGCATCAAACGTGATCTTTCGTTTAAAGCTATCTGTCAGAAGTAATCCATATCTTAATACCAATGTTATTCAGAGCATTGTGGCATTCACATTGAGTCTGATCATCACATTGAGTTTGAAGGTCATTGGGAGGCATGTAGTGGATAGATATTATTGGATTTGGGATCCAGAAATATCTAGAGTCTGCACAGGCCTGCTTTTTTCGCTAAGTCACTGCAATCAATCAATCAAGTAGAAGACATTTATAAAGCACCAAAATCAACAGAAATTGCTCAAGCAAATCCAAAAGACTCACATACTTGGGTAATTTTCAAACTTTTTTAAGAACAGTTTTGAGAATCTTTGAGGGCAGATTAAACCCTGCTTGAAGTAATTAATAATCTTGCTAAGAGATACAGTGGAGACTGATGCGCTGTAATGAGTCTCATTTCCATTTTATTATTGAACAATCGACCCTGGTAATTGAGTAGTAGACAAGCACCTTTATTATGTCACAACACAGGGATGTGAGTCACTATTAAGAGTTTGGTTGGTCGGTTTGGATCAAGGCCCAATTTCATAGAGCTGCTTAAGCAAAAAATATTGCTGAAACATTTTCTGCTAGCAAAACAGTTGCTGGCAGTGTAAGCACTTTATGTAATCCACCATATACATAAACTGACAAACCTGTAGAAATTTGAGATCGATCAGCCACCTGGGTCCCGAGAGAATAGTGAAAAACCGATTACAAATTTTTACATTGCATCAATTCAAAAACAAAAATGAATAAAACGCTCACTGAGCGATAAACTCCAAAAGCGAACTTAGATTGTTTATTTCTCATCAAATATGAAATTTCCTACTATCATCATCATTAGACCGTGTAAGTTTTATGTAAATCTGTGATCTTCACGATTTTTGTTTCTTACCAAATCTGTAACGTTCCTTTAAACTACTTTTTGTGCTTTAGCAACTTTATGGGCCCTGGTTCTCACTGACAAGGTGCGATCTAGTGACAGAACAGTGGTAGCTCCACCCCCCTTCATCTGCCAGAACCAACACCTCTCACAACATATATTTAATTCTTACATTATGAAAGTTTAGTACACAGTTCTGTCTTATATATATGTTTGAGTTGTGACTGGTACTGGTACGTGATACCAATGATTTTGACGAACATTTCAAATATCATCATCTGCTCATAAATTTATTATGATCGATGGCATCAAGGTGCCCAAGTTGAGTTCCTGGGTGTATTCCCACACATGAGTTTGACAAAGCATATCCTCTGCCACCCCTACATAGGAGGTCAAGCCAGGTGGGGCAGGGAAACAGTGCTACCCAAGACGTGTCACTCATTAGGTCATTTTACCTTCAAGCTCCTAACAGCTTCAGGATGGCATCCTGGCTAAAACAAAAGAAAAATAACATTGATAGTTTATTTTTGAAATCTAAACGGGAGCACCTTGGCCTGAGGCGGTAGAGGAACTACTAAATGAACCCTTAATGGTTTTCATGCTGTAATTTTGAGTAGCTGCAGATGTGTACTATTATTAGTTAATCCCCTTGAGTGACACCAGAGAGCTTATGGTGTCACTCTCTGGTGTTTCCGCGTTTCAGGATATTTCTCTGAGGTTTATAAATTACCTGTTTGCTTTTCTGAAAACATTCTTAGGAAAAAAATGTTTTCATGAATGAAACCTGAGGTGTCTGTACTTTTAAAACTCTGCTATTTAGTTTGACAAAATAAATGTTTTTCTTGAGTTTGTTTTACTTAATCTTAGTTATCAGGCCAAATAAAATAAAAACATGTTTAGCATCCCCACCCACTTCCTTTTAAGAGGCCGCCTCCTCTTTTTTTCTTTTTTTCTTTTCTTTTTTTTGAATGTTTAAACGATCTCAGACCAAAATTTTTTTTTTTTAAGTTAAGAAAAAATATGTTCTTTTCAAAAAGGCAGGACACTTGACAATTTTATTTTGCCTTAGTGGTTGAGAGAAATGTTAATATTTTATTTGTGTAACTTTATAGGTGAATGGAGGCGTATCGCTGAGTACAGTCCTCGGTGCCGGTCAAGCACCAGTCTTTCCAGGCATGGGGAAAGCACCAGTTTTTCCTGGTACAGTTCAAGCACAGAAACCTGCAGAACTGGATGAAGATTCTGGTGTACCCGGGCAACCAGACAGGGGTCAAGCTCAGCCAGATAGTGGTCAAGCTCAGCCAGACAGGGGTCAAGCTCAACCAGACAGGGGTCAAGCTCAGCCAGACAGGGGTCAAGCTCAGCCAGACAGGGGTCAAGCTCAGCCAGACAGGGGTCAAGCTCAGCCAGAGAGGGGTCAAGCCGGCCAACCAGATAGAAGTGGTCAACCGACAAACAGTCAACCTGACAAAGGTCAAAGTAGCCGGCAACCTATCAGGGGTACAATCACTCAAGGTCGCGTTCAACCAGTCAGTGTACAGCCAAGCAGGAGTCCTGGTCAACCAGTAAGTGGTCAGCAACAGAGCGGCGGTCAAGTAGACAAAGACACTAGAGGCACTGAAGGGGGCGGCCAGCAGGTTGACAGTCAGGTTGAGCCACAAGCAGATAGCGGAGGGCCATCGTTGCCGTTCAATCCATTCAGAGGAGTTGAAACCCAAGCAAGAGAGTACCCAGACTCAACCTATAGAAAGGGATCGACTGGAAGGGATTCCACAGGGGCTGGTACCCCCACCCAGGGGCAGACTTACCCCACCCAAGGACAAACTTACCAAAGCCAGGGACAGACGTACGCAACGCAGGGGCAGACTTACCCTGGCCAGGGGAGAGATTCCTTGTATCCACCACAAGGTGATGGAGTTAACCCAGAAAGGGGCACAGGAGGACAGACTGATGGTAGAGGATATGGAAAACCCGTTGCTAAACCAGATAATCCCTATCAAGGTGGTAGATATAGATACACACCTGGTCAGGACTCCACTCCAATTACAAATCCCTACACTAGACCGACTTATCCTAACAGGAATCCTAACCCAAACCCATACCCCAATCAAAATCCTAACCCAAACCCTAACCCCTATCCCAACCCAAACCCTAACCCAAACCCAAACCCATACCCCAATCGCAACCCATACCCGAACCAGAACCCCAACCCTAACCCGAGTGGAAACCAGAGGCAGTACCCAGGAACCAATCCAGGATCCTACGGCAATCCCAACCCTTATCCTAATCCTAATCCCAATCCCAACCCATATCCCAATCAGTATCCCAACCGCTACCCGAATAACCAGGACTCTCAAGGTGGACAGCCGCCCAACTCCCGATCGGAGCAGCCCTACCTACAGATAGACCCCATTGAGTCTCGGCGAGGTAGCAGTAGTGATGGCTCCAGTGATTACTCAGCCTTGGAGAGTGGGCGTTATGGGGGTAGAGATGCACCCCAGGTCATGTACGGATGGGTGGATGCTGGACTGACGGACTGCTCAGCAAGCTGTGCTGGAGGTGAGAGCAAACAAATTTCGTGACAATTCTTAACCTACATATAAGAGAGATTTTCGGTAGCACCATGTGAATATCTCTTTTGAGTAGTGTTGGTTCTAAAAAGAACCGGTGATTCCAACACTACTCAAAAGTGATATTCTCATGGTGCTTCCGCAAACCTCTCTTGTAATACTTCGACCATGCTTAAGCACAAAAATAAGCTAAGCACAACAAAATGATGCTTACTAGAATAAGATTACCATCCAATTCTTACCAGTACAATTAGTGACTCGTGTCCTGATTATTTCTGCTATGATATGCAGAAAATATTTTGACGTATTTATAAGCAGCTCTTTAAAATTAGGCCCCTGGCCCAATATCATAAAGCTGTTGAACAGAAACAAACTGCTTGACAAATTTCTCGCTCAGCAATTATTGAAGTGTAGCACCAGTCGCAACAATATAATAACAATCATGTAATTTTGGCTTGTAACCTGTTTCTGCTCGGCATTTCTTGTTTGTGCTTAGCAAAAGTATGTACTTCGGGGCTTTATGAAATTAGGCCCTGGTTTCAGACCCTTTTGTCAGCGATGAGCTTCCCCTGTAACTCATGTTCCACCTTGTTGAATTTGTCTTCGTCTACCTATATACCGAGACAGAGAGCATTTCCCACGTGTTATAACAAAGTCACCTATCAACGAGTACGAAAGATAGTTGGGGAATAGCCACCAGTAGGCCTACAGTCCATGAGCATTTACATAGCGTTGTAAATTCAAAGTCGTTGGATAACATTTCTTAAACCTCAAACGGAAGGGAAAGTTGGCAAGATGAGAAATGAAACCGTCAAGGGGGAAAGTGACTCAGTCTTAATCCCAAAAGCCCTGACAGTTTTTGTGTCATCTGGCCATTGAGTGATAAACCAAGAACATACGTATGGCTTTATGACCCTTCATTTCTTGTATAGTTCTCCCACAAGCCGTGATTCTGTGAGGCCAAGCAAAGGCCTATATTTTGCTCTTCTTTTTGTCTATACTCTAAAAGCTTGCTTGGTACAATTAGTTCTCCAGCAAACCATATTTTATAACTAAGATCAAATTCATAAGAAAATTAAGATAAAACCATATGGAACACCCCAGATGGCAGAGTAGGGCTTTCAAAACCAAACATAAATGTACGGATATGTAACCAGGCCTTGCAGCTTTCGCACTCGCAAGCTTTCATGTTTTGCGCTCATAGTTCAACAGCCTATCAAATCTCTTAATTTTAGAGCAAGGACCATAGAGCAAAGACCTTTATACAGTTTTCATGTCCCTTCCAAACAAAACTTCTTGATATGTTGGAGTCTATCATGTCCTTGTGACAAGCAACCAATCATGATAATGTATAGAAAGTCTCCAATCCAATTACTGGTGTACTTGGAGCTTAATAACTTAGTAGATGGGCTTATCCACTAAGCTAACAGTCTAGGACAAGACTGTACCTAAATATAAAGCTTCATTGTACATATGTGTACGTGCAGGAAGTAAGTAACTTAACTAGGATAATGAAAGAGAGCTCTTTTTGTCTGGCTACTTGTATACATAAAAGTTGAACAATATGAAACCTCACCCCTATCCAATGCTCCAGCCTACAACCTAGCATCCCTTAGTGTCTTATCTTGAAGACACTTTCCGTTTGAAACTAGCAGGCTCACTTTACCAGAGGGTAGTGACATTTCCATGAGTGTATGTAAAAGTTTCGATCAAGGGCCTATTTAGTTTGAATTCTGATTTCGATCAGTCAGTGCAATCAGTGCAAGATGAATCAGTGCAAGATGGTTGATGACCACATGGTCATAGCAAACTAAACAAATTATGGGTTTGAGCGCCTGAAAGTGTTGGAAAAATTTATCCTTTTCATCAACACTATACTTAAACTGTTTCGGTATAATTTGTTTTTTCCCACTTACACCAATTTGTACTGCCTCGTAGCCAAAGGGTTAGCTCGTTGGTAAAGCAATGCAAAGGTTGTGGGTTCAAGTTCCATCCCAGTGATTTGCCTTTTTTTTTTTTTTTTCACAAACGTCCAGAAAGTACTGAATAAATAGTGCTTATAATACACATCGGTGCAAGAGTGAAAACAAGTTTTATACTTTATCCCAACGCAAAGTTTACATACCGTTGTAGTATGGCCCCCCTTAACCCTCTGAGCCCTCCGCCCCCCCCCCCCCAACTGAACAAATTTCAGTGACACGTAACTTTGAATGATGAGGCCCAGTTCACATACAATAAAGTGACACACAATCGCATTGACTAATGTCGCCTAGATTGACTCAGCTTTCATGATGTAAATCATCAGGGTACCGAGCGAGTATTAAATCACATCCAATAGCATTGGAGTGCATCGGTAACCATGGCATTAACTCTCAGGAATTGCCAAGGGAGCAACAACATTTATCTCTTATCGGTTCAGACCACATTTCAGGCAAGATAAACATTCTTAAAATAGGTTGAACACCTGGACAACTGGGGTGGGTAGAGAGTGAAAAGAGAAACTTTACAGTGTTTTTAGTCATTTGATCTATTTCCACAGAAGGTTGAATTTTGTGGGCTAGCTTTTCATTTTTTCAACATGGATGTTTAAAGACATTGGACACTTTTGAAAATTGTCATAGACCAGTCTTCTCACTTGGAGTATCTCATCATATGCATAAAATAACAAACCTGTGAAAGTTTTAGCTCAATTGGTCGTCGGAGTTGCGAAAAAACTATGAAAGAAAAAAAACACCCTTGTCACACGAAGTTGTGTGCTTTCAGATGCTTGATTTCGAAATCAAGTTCGTGGAAAATTACTTCTTTCTCGAAAACTACGTCACTTCAGAGGGAGTCATTTCACACAATGTTTTATAGTATCAACCTCTCCCCATTACTTGTTACGAAGTGAGGTTTTATGCCGCTAATTATTTTGAGTAATTACCAATAGTGTCCACTGCCTTTAACCATTAGCCATATCATCACAACCTGCTCCCTGTTTAAACCACCAACTGGCATCCCTAGGCTGGACATGGATGTGGCTGCTTCACAATACTCTGGAAATGTAAAAAGTATAGTTCTTGACATATGCAAGAAGAAAGTCCAACAAACAAAAAATTTTAAATATTTTGTAACTTCTCCAAGTCAGGGAAAAGTCTTTTTACAACAACTCAAAACTTGTGGATTAAGGTGAATCACACTGTATGAACTGCCTGACAGAGACTTTTGTGTGGCAAAATTTGGCAGGTTTTGGAATATCTTGAGGAGTTTTCAATTTTAACCAATGGGCAGCAAAACAAACTCTGTAAAACTAGCCTTATTGAACCTATTGATGATTAGTTTCTATTAGTCTTTTTACAATAATTTGATCCCATATTTATGGTCCCCCCTTGACCAGCCAGACAAACCCTGAGCTGCTTGTTTTAGTTTAATTTTTGTGATGATTTTGTAGGCGAGGCGAGCGGCATGGGGTTAGGGCTACTAAATACACTGATCCTTTACTCTCTAAAAGGGTTCTGTGACAGAATTGACCATAGAACAAAATCTGACAGGCCATCTCGGACATGAGGATATTTTTGCCAAAGGGTGTTGATACAATCCATAATTTAAAATACCGATCCTTTCCCTTCCCAACGGTTAAAAAAAAGGGAAGCTTGTGGCCAGTTTACCCCCAACCCTAACAGGAAATTTCCAATAATCGTAGCTGTGGTTGTATCATGCTGTGTTACACTATCTGTGCCAAGAGCCGCTGTCATGGCTTCCCCTCTAGCCAGTCTCCTAGCCCCAAACTAGAACTCCTGCAACGAGTCAAAAAAGGTCTCAAATAGTTCTTGAATCTGGACGACAATTATCTCTAAGTAGGTCGCCCAGCTGTGAATCGGAAGAGTTTAATGTCAGTTGGACATAAGCGATACATCTTCATTTTGTTTAGGAGCATGGTGTCAAGGTCCGATTTCATTGGTCTATCCGTTATCACTGAATGATTCCAGCCCAGAAAGATAATGTGACCGTGAGGATTTAATTAGTATCATCTTTGATACATGTAGATCAGTACCACAGAGTGGCTGTAGGCTTCCGGTTCATGCCAATGGAACCCCCCTGTGGTGTTTAGTGGCCGAGGGGTCTACTTCACTGGACCAAAGCTCTGGTGTTGTCAGCAGCAGCGTGTGGGTTGGAATCCCGTTCATGCCATTGTAACCCCCCCATGGTGTGTCATGGCTGACAGGTTTACATCACCGGGCCAAAGCTCTGGTGTTGTCAGGGGCAGAGTGTGGGTTTGAATCCCGTTCATGCCATTGTAACCCCCTGTGGTGTGTCGTGGCTGACAGGTTTACATCACCAGACCAAACCTCTGGTGTTGTCAGCAGCAGAGTGTGGGTTCGAATCCCTGTCATGACACTTCATAAAAAACTTCATGCTTCATAAAAAAAAAGTGTAGTGGACTGTGTCTTTATTACACGGTGCGGTTCACCTACTGTGGATATGGTATCACTTTTTAGTATTGAGGTTTTGTCGTGTGGTTTTGTGGTATCGTTTATGTGTGGAGGCTATTTAGTTTGCGGTAACACCATGTGTATGTTTATACTTTTGTTCTTGAGAACTGTTTTTTGCTATTTATTTACACCGCAAAGTATACACATGGTGTTAAAGCAAATTGAATATATTGATACCTCACTGTGCAATATTATGTGGTTTTAGAAGTTTGTCACTCACTTTGTTGCTTTTTCAGTGTTTCTGTTAAAACTAGTTCGTGCCCTGTGAGGGCCTGGGCACACTTTGGTCACACTGGGCAATTTTTTATTGGCAAAGAGGCAACCAACATTACTGCAAGGAAAAGGGAATTTTTGAGATAGTACCAAATTTATTTTTCAAGCTGATGTCTTACAATCTTCAAGAAATCTATGTGAAAAAAAAAATTTGAATGGCTTCCTCGTTGAGTTTGCTTAGAGCTTGCCTGTAAACTATGTGTGTGTCACGGCAGATAGCTATAGCGTTCTATTATAATCCAAACGCTTTATTTGTTGGAAAATTTAAAACAAGAACATAGAGTAAACCAATCTATGTGCACTTTGCATGAACCCAACCAGGTAGCAGAAAAAGTGCAGTTTTTTAAACTGTTACAAAAATATGAACCTTTGGGTGAGGGAATCGGTCCAAATGAAGTCCAACTGTTCCATCCGCTGTGCCCCAATGTGAAAGACATGTACTCATTCATCGCATTATGTGCACCTCTCAGATTCTCGTCCCAGCATTCCTGTTTATATCAGGAGGTCTAGGAGTCACGCTCTGCCCTCCCTATTTCATGTTGTCAGCCAGAGATTATCAATTTAGGGGAGCGTGGGACTAAGTCAAAACGGCGCGCCGTCTTCAAGCAGTAAGAGGTGAAGATGACAAAACTCATGTGGCGATTTCCACATTAGAATCTCGATGACAGATAAAGAATGTCTGACAGGGTGTGACAGCACCGTCAGTTTCTAGGACTGTCAATTTCTAGGATGGTTGAGTTTACTAAAGGCACTGGACACATTTTGTAATTAACGGAACTCAAAATAGATGTTAGCATAAAAATTTACTTGGTGACAAGCACCTGAAAGCTGTTGATAGTATAAAACACTGTGAGAAACGGCTCCCATTGAAGTAACATAGTTTTTTAGGAAGAGGTAATTTCTCACTCAAATATTTTTATCTTATAAAAAAAAACTTCAGGCCTAAAGCCTTTTTTAGTCATCTAAAAGCACACACACTTGTGGAACAAGGGTGTATTTTCTTGCAACTGTGATGACCAATTGAGTCCAAATGTTCACAGATTTGTTATTTTATGCATATTATGCTGGAATACACCAAGTGAGAATACTGGTCTTTAAAAATTACCAATGATGTCCAGAGCCTTTAACTTATATAGACACAGTCTCAATCTCACATACATGTACGATATCTTTCCTTTATTTTTTATTTTTTTTTTTTTTAAATAGACCATGTAGCTGATGATGGATGATTTCATGTTGCTGTTTCCATGTTTTGGGGGCGAAATGTGACTACGAATGATCTGTTTTGGAGGGGATTTCAGACGAATGTTTTTTCTTAACTTTGGGAGTGCTCTTTTAGGGAAAAACAGGGAAAATGAAATTAAGAGTGATTGGTTATCCTGTCTGCTAAACTCCAAACTGGGGGATCCATTCCTGATTTTACAGACGGTTAAATGTTTTTTTCTTTAAATCCATGACATGTCAGATGAAATGCAGTTGTTCTCAAGGCCATTTCAAACTGAAAGATGACAGTCAGTGCAAAAATTCTTTCTGTGACATTGACAGTGACATTGCTGCAGTTTCCTGTCGTCAAGCTGTGGACATAAGCTGACTTTCTCATTTGCATTTCATTTTTGATCGGACTTTAACCACTTTATACACAGATATGCAACTTTCCAGAAGATCAGATCAGATGATTTCCTTGTTTTTGGTTGTCAACCGTGTCTTGTTGGCACTTTTCCCGCTTTTTTTTTTAACTAAAGCTGCCTGCCTGTTTGGAGTCCATTTATTTCTTTACAGTCACCTTATGTCCAGGCATGGTTGTCTAATAGTGTTGATAAAGTCAGTGAACGATTTCCCTTGAACAGCATAGTAAAAGACTATGCAAAATGGTATTATTTGCTACTCAGCAATCATCATTTGCTGCTCAATATTTATCATTCTGTGTGCACATCTGACCTGTCAAAATATGTTGCTATGCAAAAGTGATGGTTGAAATAAAGATTTGTATTACAATTAACGCTGAGTAAGTGATACAAACTCATTCATCATACTGAAGAGCCCTGCTTTTAGGACGATTGATTGATAAATGCTTAATAAAAAAAACCTTAAGACATAACTTACAAGGAATGGGGTTTTTAGACTCCAGACAGCGTTGTTATAATAATCCCAATTGATAGATCACACTCTGTGGTAGTGAGGTTACCCACATGGTATAATGTAACACTTACAATCCTCCACAGGAATCACACCTCCATTAAGCCTTAACAAAATATGACATTCTAATGTCCGTTTCCAATTTAAAAATTAAGATGGAGGGGACCCTCAACATTCCAAGGTCAGAGTCTGTGTTTAGCATAGAAATAAAGTGTATAGGAGTGTCTGCTTTGAGGCAATTCTGGTAGGCTGCCATGTTAGCCTTTGTGGCAGATTTCCAGCTTTCCAACTGGTCGATCTTGTTAATTTTACCACCAAACGATGTCTCATGGTATAGACCCCTCGCACTGTACTGGGCTTATAACATCATGCAAGGGATACACAGCTGACATAGGGAGCAATATTGAGCTCAGCATTCTCTGTGTTAGCTATGACTGAGAAAATACAGACTGTCTTGCCATTTTAAATCAGTCTTGCCTCTAAAACTTGGAGACAAACTAACAGTTCTCTTCCTAGAGCATTCCTTCATCTTCTTCTCCAAGTTCTTCGTTGCATGTTGTTAGTCCCTTTTTGATGGGAGTAGTTAAATGGCTCCAGAGGGCTTGCTCTATGCTCCAGGGACCACCCTTCAGCCTGTTGATATACCCACTTGCCATTGACCATCTGAAGTGGTACTCAGGATGATTTCACACTTGGCATTGATCCACTGGTGGGCTTATTGTCCAAGTGCACTTGACAAGTTAAAGGGTTTGGGTACTTTTTGTACAACAAAAAACACGAATGTCTACAGATTTACATTAAACTTACTTGGTTTAAAGCTAATAATGGTAAAAAGCTTCCCTTAAGTATAACTTGCTCAGGTACTGTAGTTTTTGAGAAATGAGTAAAAAAGTTCAATTTTTTTGGGATGAAGAAAGTCTACAAATCCTCTTAAATGTACAACCCAAGAGCGAGCTTTTTCATCAAACTTTAGGGGAGACTCAAAGGCCTGCTACACCAACCATTTAGTTTTAACCAAATTGAGTACCAACTGTCCTCAAGATTTGTTTTTCCTTGAGTAAGATTCTTACTCCCATCTTGCATTCCAACCTCTAAGAAACTGGTCTCAATAATTTCAGTGGAAGAGTTCAGTTCTAACTGTGCCGACAGAAATGTAATCTAAACAAGATGGTGCCAAGATGGCATGCACATAACCAATTTCCTCTAAAGATGAAAATAAATGCTCTTAGGCCTATTTCTTGAAGTGTGTGTCCCCCCCCCCCCCCTCCCCCAAGAGGCAGTCACTTGAAAGTTAAGGAATTCAATGATGATGGGGCGGGATCACCAGAGGCTCAGATGTGATAAGTGGTCTGATAAGTGGTAGAGATTATGACAACTTTGCTGGGATACATTTCTGGGATTGCCAGTGGGGTATGTCAGGAGTAATTCCTCTGGATGGAAGGGATTGTTGACCTGATCAACTCAAGGAGTGATTTGATGATAGTTGGAAATTGAAATGGGTCATGGAGTGTTGATGTGACAGTAAAGTGGTACTTTGATGCCCTCTCTGCTGCTGCAGCTTACTCATTGAGAAACAGTTGTTGTCTTTTGTTAAAGGCAGTGGACACTATTGGTAATTACTCAAATAATTATTAGCATGAAACCTAACTTGGTAACTAGTAATGAGGAGAGGTTGATGAGAAACATTGTGAGAAACGGCTCCCTCTGAAGTGGAGTAGTTTTCGAAAAAGAAGTACTTTTCCCACAAATTTGATTTTGAGACCTCAGATTTAGAGTTTGAGGTCTCGAAATCAAGCATCTGAAAGCACACAACTTCGTGTGACAATAGTTTTCATTATTATCTCGCAACTTCGATGACCGATTGAGCTCAAATCTTCACAGGTTTGTTATTTGATACATATATTGAGATACACCAAGTGAGAAGACTGGTATTTGACAATTACCAATAGTGTCCAGTGTCTTTAAGTTCTTTGGGAGGAACCCTTTCCAACGCGTCTTTTGTTTCTGTTTGATACTTTCAAAGATGCTTGGGCACAATATTGTTTATAGTAAAAGAGAAAAGACAATTTCAAATCAAACTTCATCTTTTATCACATAATCTGAAGTGAATTCCATCTCCAAGATTGACTGCTTCCTTGAAAATGTCGGTCAGTGAATTAGGCTGTTCTCTAATAAGGATGTTTCAGTTAATGTATTTTGCCTCCCGACTCTTAAAATAGAAAGTGTTTGCCTAAAATCCTGACATGCTATATCCGTTTCTTTCTCTGATTAAATTCAATCATTCTTTCTACGGCTGTTGCGAGAGGGGAGAAAGTTAACAGCGCTTGTTTCATTCAAAACAAGGTGTCAATAATGTAGTTATCTTAATTACAAACATACGAAATGTGCTATAAATTTGCAAACAAGATACATCCTGATTGTTGCGTTTCTCACGCTTCACAGTTTTTAAAGTTGGAAATCCGGGTTGGTAAGGCTAGCTGGCGTCACATTCATGCATTGGTCCGTCGCATGGGCAACCCACAACTTCCTGCCCTGAAAGCCGGCGTAGATTTGTTTGTGATTGAACTTCAGTTTCTCTGGTTTTGATGTTCAATTAAAAAGAATCCCTAAAGGCATAAACCTAGTTTTGCTTTTTAAGTTTTGGTAAGTTGTGAGAAAGGTTGTCTCAATCATTCCAGTTTCTTGAGAAACTTATTGACAGGAAAAAGTAGGAGTGTTTTTTAATTCTGAATTCTAGATCTGGCGCGAGGTAGGAAAAACAAATTTGGAGTCAAGCTTCATTACCACCACAACAAAGTTCCAAGAAAACAGTTTTTTGTACATAAAAAGGCTGAACTTTTTCGAAAAAATCTATAAGACAACAACAAGGCTTGTTGCTCACGATGTTTTCTGAAGCAGAATTTGTTTGGCCAGAATCAAAATGACAGACAAATTCCTAACACAGTTTAATTAACTGAACAAGGAATAAGACTGTTGAAGATTTATCTCATTTGTCGTCATGGATATTTTACTTAAAAGTATACTTCATTACTCGGAGTTAAAAGTTATGTATCAGACTCGAAGTCAACATAAATTTGAACATAAATTGTTTCAGTTCAAGACTTAATAATAATAATAATAATGCATTTATAATGCACCATCTATCTAGTGTACAAGACCCTATTTCGAGGCGCAGAAAAAAGAAAGAAAAAATACATACAACAAAAAAGAAATGTAGAACATAATTAAAAAATTATACAATGAATAATCTACTGTCATAACATGTAACGAGAATTTAAATAAGTTTTAAGCAAGTTTTTAAACAATGGAAGAGAACTACAGCACCTGATGTTATTGGGTAAAGCGTTCCTAAGTTTAGGAGCACAAGCGGAAAAGGCACGATCGCCATACGATGAGGAAGTTCTAGGAATAGTTAAAAGGGACTTAGCAGAAGAACGAAGAGTGCGAGAGGGGGCATAAGGTACAAGGAGATTTGCAATATAAGACGGAGTCAAGCCGAACTGAGATTTAAATGCAATAAGTAGAATTTTGAATTGAATTTGTTGTCGAATGGGTAGCCAGTGAAGTTCCTGCAATATAGGTGTAATATGATCATGTTCTTTAGATTTTGTTAAAACACGAGCGGCAGCATCTTGTAAAAGTTGTAGTTTGTGGAGCTGGTGTTCTGTAACTCCGTATAATAGGGAATTACCATTGTCAAGGCGAGAAGTGACCAAAGAATGTATGATAGTAGCAGCAGTTTTATGTAATACAGTGAAGGTATTGTTATAAAACTGACAGAAATGAGACCATCGGTCTTGTTTGGTTGTCAGTTTACTGCAGCCCGCTGTAAAACTTGAGCCCTGACACAAAATGTTCCATGCAGTTAACACACACAATAAGTTTCAATATTTTTGGTGCCTGTAATACAGTAAGAGCAAGTCTCTAATAGGTGTTTTTTTTACTGAATTACAGTTGCAATACGTCCACTCCAGAGGGGTAGTGGTTCGTCAGATTTGACAAATTCGGCAACAACGACGTGCCACCCCTCTGGCTAGCCTCCACTTGTGTTTTTCTTTCTCGTATTCTCATTATGATATTATTTGCCAAATTCACTGGGGTAATTCACCAGTATACTACACCCCATGTTGCAACTCTCCAAGCAGTGTTTGGAGTGGGGCAATTTTGTGTTTATTTTAAGAATGCCATGTTCCAGTGTGCTTTGCACAGAGGCACGTAAAATAGTAAAAGAAAACAGCCCGGCCTTGCAGTGGTACTTTTGAAGTGTTTGCTTTTGCTGATTACCCGTCAAACAGCGAGGCTTTTTGTTGGTTTTTCAAAACTAATACTTATTTAGTGAATACTGTGAGAGAGTTTGGGCTTCAGGGAAAGTACATTTGAAGCCTTTACTCTGTCTGTATGGGTAACTGTTGCTCACAATTTTATGTCCAAGTACATATATTCAAATTGGTTGAGCTGTTTTAATTTAGTGAAAAATAGGAATTAATCTTTGCAGAATTTGACTGTGGGTTCAGGGTGAAATTGGGCGATACATGTGTTAAATAATGATGATGACCAATTCCATTTTGTACTCACTTGATGTAGTACCAAACAAAAAAGTACTTATGAATGGCCCCTAACCCATCAAGCTATTATAAGTAGTTTACAGTTTTTTATTTTGTTAAGCAAACCTTTCTGAGACAGTCACAGCAAAACAAACACATTCATATACACATTTTCTTTTAAACAAGCCCATAAGACATCCCGATAAATAAAATCAACAGTAAAAATGTCCGACCTCCTCTCGGGATACTTTTTTGACAGAATTCATTTTGGCGGAAAAGCGGTTCTCGTTTCAGTTCTCATGTCAAGACAAATTATTTGAGTCCTGAAGGAACTGTGGTTCTGTCACTCATGATAAATCACATTCTTTTCTTGTTAGGAACATTTAGGTTTTGCTGGGGTGCTGGGTCTCGGAGGAAGGGTTGAGAAGTTCAGAGGGAATGACCATGTGAAACTAAGTCTGACATTACATAGCAGGCAGTATGTCTCAGTGTTTATATTGTTTTGGGTTTTTTTGTTGTCCTTTTTTGTAAAGCAAGTTGATCTAAACCCAGGGAAGCTTTGGGTAGAAATTGATATTCTCTACAAGTGGCTAGATTTCAGAATGATGGAGAGAAACATGAGCTAGGGTCGCAAGATGATTTACAACTCGAAGGAATAAGTTATTATGGCATAGCAAGTGTGTATGATGGGTGGGAACAGGAAGAAAGCCTGGTTTCTCACCAAAAGCACCTTGATGGAGGACTCATGTTGGATAGACAAGAATAACGCAATGATGTCTAATTAGTTACAAAGTTATTTTTTTCAAATTAAAGACCCTCCCCCCCTAAAAAAAAAAAATAACAAAAGCCATGTTCTTGAAAAAACAAGCACCCACTTTGAGTTTAACAGTGTACTTTTATGGTCTAGCTCTTAATAATGGTCCAGCTCTTTGAATAGACCACTTTCACCCTCAAGAGTACACTCAGACCTGCTTCCTTAAGTGTAGATTTGTATAGTTTTTGACATTGGGGTTGGCAGTACACAATGCATGAGAGATTGGCCGACTGAGTACCACTGGAGGCTGTTTTCTCTCCAACTAAAAAGGGAGGGTTGTGAAGATTGATCCGCAAAAAGTAAAACCTTTAAATTTGAGATTTATCCTGTAAGCTCCACAATGCCTTGTAATACTCCTTGTTATTGAGAAAAGGTATCAATACTGATTTACACAGGTGAGCACAATGTCACCGGGGAGTGCCAAAAAAACAAGTGAAAGGGGGTAAAATTGTTCTTTGATTTGTGTTAGAGTGGGGGTGGGGTTAGGGCAGTTGCCTGTTACGACCTTCTATCTCTATGGACCGGTGCCACTAAGTGTTATTCAGAGAGCACTGGTTTTTGAACAGCTTCATCATTCTACTTTAGCCTCTTTAATGAAAGAACTTTCTAGCTACCTACCCCCCCCCCTCCCACCAGTTAAGCAATGTTACCAGTTTAATGGACTTCATGAACCAGTTTATTTGTAAGAGACCAACGAAAGGAGGTTGATGACTTTTAAAAGGTTTGGGTACTTTTTGTATGACACAAAACACAAACGCCTACAGATTTACATGAAACTTACGATAATGATGATAGAAAACTTTTCTTAAAATAGTACTTGCGGAGGTGCTGTAGTTTTTGAGATGAGTAAACCAATTTCAGGCAATAATGTTCGTCTCATTGAGACAACATTTTGCTCAGCATGTGCAATGCATTTAAGCGACTCTCCTAAAAAAACGTGTCTGTGATTTTCTTCTTTTTTTTCCTCAAAAACTTGACGAGTAATGAAGCTGAAACTTCTACAAGTAAGTTAAACTATATACACCTCCACAATGAGTAGGGATTCATGTCATGGCCATGACAAAAGGTACAAAAACCCTTAATGAGTGAGTAATTTTTTTATGGTTCCTTTTTTAAATTAATTATTATTCAAATGTTTCTTTTATGCAGGTATCCAACACACCAGAGTGGATTGTATTCACTGGTTGACATTCAAACCAGAAGATCCTAGTAAGTGTGATGGAACAAGACGGCCAGCAACCCGCCAGATACCATGCAACATTGAGCCCTGCCCACCGGTGTAAGTATTGCATAATTGTGTTTGTCTGTCTGTCTGTGCTTACAAGATGTTGTGGGGTGATTTTAATGTAGGAACTGCATGGCTCTCCCCATGTACATACAAGCTAGCATATATACGGCTGATATGCGCGATTGGCGTCCTGATAAGTGCAAATTTTAGCCGATCTGTAGAAAATTACATTAATGGTAATTTTTTCTTTTCTTTCTAATTTTTTTAAAAAATATCAAGAGGAAACCATACAGAATGCTCCACAGTGGGGCTCTTAAACCCAAGTTAAATACCAAGTGGAAACATTCCAAAGACCTTGTTCAATTCAGCATGCTTCAGCCAAATATCCAGAAATTAAGGTCCAGAATGAACCTCAGTTTTGGAGAAGAACAAACCAGGGGAGAATCCCTTGGGAGAATTTTTTTGACATTGTGGGGTAAGCTCTTGCACACTTCTATCACTCCATTGTGTCACACTGTCAATCCAGCGCAACTCAGTGTGACCGCTAAAAATTTTAGACATTAGTAATTCTAATAGTCCAGAAAAGAAGAGATTTGTCACAGTGTCTTATTTTTTGTCTCAAAATTTAGATCACTTTGAATGATTACTTCCCTTTAAACCCACATTTTGCTCGCACAGCATCTTTTCACAGATGTTGGCCACACTTACGAGATATAAATCTTTTCTTTTATTTTATACAAACATGAAAAGAAAATAACAAATGAACTGCCCAGAGTTTTGTAGCTCGTTAAATAAACCCCGAAACTTTACACCTTGTAAATCCTTGTTTTATTCTACAAGTTAACAATGTCTACACCTGTAGTGATAAACAATGGCAGACAATAATATTTATTAGTTTATGTCAGTGTAGATTTATAACCAGTGACATCTGGGGTTTTTCAGAGAAAAAAAGGGCACCCTTTGGTTGTTTGACTATTGCTAATCTTCCATACTTGTCTAGACATCTTTTGATTTACGATTACACCGATTAAAAAAATGTGATTAATTACACAACCAGGCCAGCCGAGTGAAGCTGTGAAAGTGATGAAGTGATGAAGGGTCACGTCTATAAAAAAAAAATTATTGAAAAATTATTGTAGGTCGTAATCTCAGAGGGCCAATTTATGTCATCTCACTTGGGTTAAAGTAACAGGAAATGATGGCAGACACCATTTGGAAATTTATGGACAATGTATTGAACCATTCTCTCTTACATTTACTTCCGTCCATATTGGGTGAGGGAGGTTGTATGATCGGGCTGCTGCCCCCACCCCAGCCCCTCTGGTTTTGCGACTGCTCCTGGAACAGGACTCACAGTTTGAGGCTGTTTAAAATTAAAATTTATGCAGTTTTTATTCAGCCCACTTGTTCAGAATGCAAGCAATCTTTAGCCACTCTGGTAACAATCCAAACCCAGGCCTCATATTACAGCTGGAACCAGAATCGTTAATAGACCCACAATAATATTACCGGCCTCTATTGTTATGACTCTATTCTAATCAGATTACTCCCATTGTATGAAGTCATATTATAATGGGTATTGTGAACAATTGGGCGCCAATTTGCTTCTGGCGTCAACATTCTTTCTAATTTTGTTGCGTCTGAAATTGAGAGAAAAAAATATTGTCAGTTTTTGACCCCAGCTGAACTTGAGCTTAGTTGGTTTCATGGTTTTATATTGTTCATTTATATAAATAAGCTTTCGGTTTTATTTGTACCATGCAACATTCACTTCAATTCAGATCAATTATTGTGCGATGTATTTTAATATGCAATTCACAAAATAAAAGTGGCAACAGATAAGCATTAATGAAGTTTAAAAAAAATACTTTGAAGTAGGATCCAGAACTTTACACTGCCGGCGATAGTTTTAAATTGTGTAAGTTTGTGTATAAGTTGGGGTAGAGGTATTGCAACAGAAATACAGTGGACTATCTTTTGCACACAGTGAATGACAGCAGCGTTTGGGTTGACATAGAAAATATTTTCTTCCTCCATGCATAGAGGGAGTTCAAAGTACAACCCTTTTCAACAAAGGAGATTGTTTCTTAAGGAGTTGGGTGAACAGTCACGCTTAACAGTTTACAGTTATAAACAGTAAACAATAATAAGAGATAGACCGCTACCTTTAGCACTTGAAGACAAACTTAAAGCAAAACCCGATTGAACCTTTGGCCGCATCAACTGTGTAATCACTCAAACGGGCTACAATGCAACCTGAAAAATAACAACCGCCAAGCAAATGTTAGATTGGCTGCATGTTGCTCCACAGCACTTTGTCAACCACTACATGGTGCTATAGTGTAAAGGAATTGGTCAAAACTGAGTTCCACAACCTTGCAGGAAAATACTGAATGTTGAAGCGCTTTGATGGCCAATGAGTGATGATGGATATGAGCCGATAATAAGCACTGTAAAGTCACTATTCATATTATTTTAATTCAAATTTTTAAACGATTAGATCTTCAATTTTAAAATTGTGACCTTCAGCGACTGTTTTAAGCAAGCAGTATGGCGTGCGTGTGTGTGTAATGCATGGAAATATGTTGCTATTTCAGTTTCAGGAAGTGTGTTATGGTGTAATAAATACAGGTAGGGGATGCAGGAAGGGTCTTTAGGGTACAGGGGGCCTTCTTGGACAAGAGGGGAAAACTATCAGAGTTTACAATTTGTACATTAGGAAAATAAATTTTAATAAATTGTACCCATAAGGGTAATGATGTGACTATTATTCAAATTAATAATTTAGGGTCTTTCATTTCCAACAACTCCAATCATAATTGAAAAAGTTTAACCCTTTTAACTTGGCCATGATAGAGAAATGAAAACCAGGAGACCAGTGGCCCAACCATACCTTTTTCAAATGGGGGCAAGCGAAAGATGTAAATCATGAATCAAATCATCTATTTGTCCCTTTTTTTATCTCATGGTGGTTGGGGGGGGGGGCAACAAGAAGGGGGTAAAGGGTTCTGGGTAGGGTTAAAAGGGTTAAACTTTTTCAATTATGATTGGGTTTGTCGGAAATAAAAAACTGGGGGAGACACAATAACACAGTGTATCAAAACATGTCACTGAGTCATAATCTGCAGTTAATACCAATTATACTCAAATCATTTAACAACAACATGTCCTTTCAGATTTGTAAGTATTGTTTTAGAAATGAAAAGGAAAAAAGGAATATGATACACTCAGCCATTGATCCCTCGAGTCAGCTATACACAAAAGCAAATTAAGATTCAACAAAAAGTGTAGAAGGAATATAGATGTAAATTAGTTATTTCCTTACATCCCCTTCCACAGAGGCCATTTAAAAACGCTAATTTCCCCTGATAATTCTTGCTGAACAGTGAAGTATTTAAACACCATGCACAGAGATGATTAATCCTCGTTTAGGAAATAACTTCAACATTGTTCAGTTAATCCAAACAAGGATTCATAACAATAGAGAAAAGGCTGGTGTACCTTCGTCTGTTCCATGAAAGTCACCCCTCGGCTTTGCCAAATGTCGTGGCCATCTGACTGCAATCTTAATACCTACCCTTAAGATCAGCAATTCATAAGACAAAATGATGGTTTGAATAATGCAGAAGAGTCCTGTGTTAGGTTCCATTTCATTATTTGTCTTGGGGCTTATACAGTCACTCCAGTAGGAGTTGGAAAGTAATCCCTCATAAGTACTGTGTGCAGTGTTTTGGGTTCTTGTTAACTTTTGTGAAAACATTTAGAGTGGAAGATTATCCATGTTTGTTTTTTGTCTGGCGGGAACTGGGCTGAGCTGGTACAAAAACCCATCTCATTACTCTCAGTAATGTGTATTACTTTTTTTTTTAAATATATATCATGCTGTCCTACCCTTTCATGTCTCCCTGCATTGTTGTTGAACAATACATTTACCACTTTTATGGTCCAGTAACCCATCCTTTCATACTAAACATCCTTTGTCCTCGCCACTTCACTCCTATTGGTTCATAGCCACCAATTGTCTCTGGAAATAGCAACTTTGATTGGCTGGTATTTTCCCGCTTCTTTCTGGATCCTACCCTTAATCCCTTTCCCCTCTCTTTTTCTATTTGAATATGTATTTGTTTGTTTTATGCCTCTGAAGAAGGTCCGGTTTGGATCGAAAGCTAAGGCCACCTACCCTATTCATTATAATGCTGTCGTGATAAGTTACTTCTACTAGTTACAACCCAGTATAATGAAAAACAAATTCTGTCTGAAGTTTGTCTTGATGATAAAGGAATCTCATCTGTAAGTTATTTACAGTTACACAGGCAGCCGTAGCAATATTCTGTCACGAGTTAGTCACTGTTAGTGTTACGCTGTAAGAAATGCTGTTAAAGGTTAACCACCGTTTATATTGTATTATAATAAAGGAAATCTTCTCTAACAGCTGTCCAACAACCTCCAGTTAAATGTGCCTGTGGTCTACCAAGTGAGCTATCTAGACCGCCAACATAGGGCTAGATAGCTCATTTGGTAGAACACTGGCACGTCAAACCGGAGAACGCTGGTTCAAATCTCGCTGTTGTAAATTATTCTATGTTCAACCCCAAATAACAAGCAAATTTAATGACATTCTCCACAGGCTAGTTGTATATGGTGTGTAAAAAAAAATATAAGAGGAACGGATTTAATATACTCCCCAAAACAACTCAGCCATGTACTTTCTCCTTGCAGTCAAAGTATTGGAGCCACTGATTATGTAACTTCTGGCCCTACATGGCCACTGCCTGTATGTCCTACTTTGACCTCAAATTCCCTGTCAGTTAAAGTACCCAGTTTTTGAAAGATCCCATACATCCACTTCTGGTCCAAAGCTGTGTCATGTCGCTAGTCAAGCTGCCACATGGGTAGTTAGAGGGGGCTGGAACAAGGAAGATGGCCCAGAAAATGAAACTTCTCCTCTGGTTTTTCTCTCCTGGGGGTATTTTGAGGCAATTGTTTTCAACTCCTTCAGATTGACCTGCCTCAGGTGATTTGGGCACACCCTGAGGCCGGTGAACTATGATATGTAGCCAGGGGATGGCGGCCAATTTGTGGTTCAAATATGATTATCATAAATTGTTCCTATATTCTGGTCTGTTATAGAATGCCCCACCAAGTAAAACATTTTCTTCGTTATCCTTAATGCCAATTTTTTTTCACTTCTATTAAATTTTGTGAATTTATATTTGTTTGAAGTTTTACTTTTCGGCAAAGCCACTATTCGAGGTCTTACTGGATCACTTATAGGTATGTGGCGTTAGCCAAATGTTCAAAGAAAGTTCTGCATTGCCTGTTCTTATTAAAAAGAATACTTGAATCTCAAGTATGTGAAGTTTGTACTTTTGTAGCCTATGATATGATCTGTGTATTTGTAGCCTATTATGACAACTTTATTTTCATAGTCTTTGATGTCAACTTTGTATTTGTAGCCTATAGCCCGGTTCATACTTCCAGCGAATGCAAATGCTAAGCAATTTTTGACGTCACATTGCTGAAAATTTTAAATGCATTCGTATTTATAGAAGTATGGACCGGGCTTAAGTTGCATGTGCTGTGAAAGTGTTTCACTTCTCTCTTTACCTCTCCCTTCTTTCATAGTCACATTTCAAAGTGAATTTTAAGATTTTTATAAACATCATTTTAAAAAGCTGCCAGTGCTTAAGATGGCTCATACATTCATTCCCAAGTACTTGAACTAAGCATGGTGTTTAGTCAGAGGATTGTTGAGAATCTGGACTGGTATTTGATAGTTTTTCTTCACTTCTGCTGGCATTTACTAGACTTATGGACAATGTGTTAAACTATTGTTGCATTGATAGCGTAAAGGCCCTGGTGTTCAACAATATGATTCTTCTGCTACGCAAAATTTGGCCGGGAACTAGTCACAAACAATCTAAATTACAAGGTCTTTTGGCCTGTGACCTATTTCTGCTTAGCAAAATTTGTCTTTGCTGAGCAACTTTATTCAAATTGGGCACAGATTGACAAAGATGTTCAAGGAGGGGAAAAAAGCATGCATGACTCATTCTTGCCTTGTTGTACCCATTCAGCAGTTGGTACCCAATTTCAGAAGGCTATTAAGCAGGAAATAGTGTTCAGAAAAATCTTCTGCTAAGCAGAAATTAGCAGGGAACCTGTCACAAACAATCTTCATTAAATGGTATTTTGGCGGTTGACCTACTCCTGCTAAGCAAGATTTGTCTTTACCTAGTAACTTTACTACAATCGGACCCAGATGGTGTACAAGATGTTCAAGGAAAAAAGAAAGCTCAGATGACTCACTCTTGCCTTCTCTGAATTCTAGGCACTTTAAAAACCTCCAGTGAACTCCCTCGTTGTCGTGTAGAATTTAAGAAATCAGAGTCAAAGGGAAGTTTGAACATACTAGTATCATCAGTGGCCGGCAGGTTTCGATCCACACACCCTTGATTATAGTACAGTCATCAGGAATAGTCTCTGAAGTACCTGGGCTAAACTTCGTATAAAGTCTGAGCACAAAAAGTGTTGCTGAGCAGAAAAATGTTACAAGCCAGTGTCTTGTAGCTTATAGCAGCTTCCATAGCCCATTTTCATAGAACTGCTTATTTATAAGCAGACAACGTTGCTTAAAAATGTTCTGCTTAGCAAAACAAAATAGAATACCATTTGCAAATGGTTCATACGCCACAGTATTTTGGCTGATATTGTTATTCTGACGAGCAAAATTGCCCTTGCTTATTATACCCACCTATTTTTGTTCTTAAAGCAGCTCAATGAAATTGGCCCTGGAGGTGTCTTTGGTTAATGTTTGTGTGTTAAAATAGCTATTCAGCAATTAAAATGTTCAGTATTTGAAATCCTCTTTAAGCTCGTCTCTTGGATCCACCCTCTGCGTCCATACATCTTCATCGAAACTCGTAGGCATGAAATGTCTCCACTAATTGAATGATTTCCTCTTATTTTTTAGAAGTTCAATAGAAAACTTTAACAAGTCTTTACTGTACTTGGCAGTACCCCTCTCATTGACAATTACAAGGTTGCATGTTTGTCAATTGCCTTAATCTTTAAACCTTTACAAGGGATCGTACACAATGAGTAAATAGTGTTTTGCATGTCTTCTTCGTTACTTTAGTGAAAGGTAATTGTTGTACGGAACCAGTGGGGGAACTATTGCTTTGTCATTGATTGGAATACTTTAAATGGATCACTGCTTGTGATTAATTATGGAGCACAAACAAACTTCAAACACAGCTTGGCTGTTGTTCTCAAAACTGTGCAGTCAAATAAATTAATTTAACTTTGAACAGGTGTAACGGCATTCTAAGATATGGTGGACACTCATTATGAAGGCAGTGTTGGTTTAGGTAAAGCTGTTTGTAAACACCTAAACTTTACCAGTGTGCTTATTTCCGGTACCTTATGGGGACTTTGGACAAAACAAAAGGGGAAAAGCAAAAGGGATCCATAGATGTGTTCTAAAGACTGGGATGCTCCACATAGACTTTTAAGTGCAAAGAAAAGGGACAACACAAAAGAATGCTCCACATTCTGAAGATCTTGTTTCATTTCAGCATCCCTACATTTTGGTACAGAATAACCCCAAAGTGTTGAAAAATCCTTGGTAGAACCTTGACTCCTAGGTCCTTTTCTAATCCGCGGCTTAGGCTTTGGATTCGGCTTCAGGCTGCGTGCTCGTCTGAAGCCCTGAGCGCGTACACAAAGCACGCACAAATGTCAAAACTACCGCGGGGCCAAGCTAGCCTAAGCGGAATCTGGAGCTGAAGCCCGGTGGTTTCGAAAAGGGCCCTAGTATACAACTGATGTGACGGTTGCAGAAATTCTTACATAGTTCTGCTCTACACCAATGCAATACTCTCGCAGTCCGCATTGTTGTAGAGTTCTGAGGCACCTTTAGTCCACCTTATGGAACCTCCTTCTAAACATTGTGAATGACTCAAGCTGTTGTCAGCCGGTGGTTGGATGGAGCCAAGCTTCTAGGTGGTCCAAGGGAAGGTCCTGGCCTTTCTTAGGCTTAGGGTTCCACCCCCTTTGGCAATTGAGAGGATATTTCTTTATTGGAAGGCAATCTTGGCACTCAACGTGAACTTCATCAATCAATTTGAGAAATAAAATGGGAGTCGAAGTTTCTAGACTTTGAGTGGAGCTGCTATCTGGGAATTGTAAAAAGCTAGCAAGTTCACTCCTTAATTGCTTTATTTTTGTGTTATTTTAAAATATAAAGAGGCAACCACTGGTTAAATATATTTTTAAAAACAAAGCAATAAATCTTGTGAACAAAATTGGAATTGGGTTTGTGCTACTTTGAATACATTTAAAACAAGGGTTTGTGGTGGGGGTTGGTGGAGGGGCTTTTGGTAACCCGAAAATTGAGACTCATACATGGGTTGATGGATATTGGGTAGGTAAAGTGAGGGGTTCAAAGTTAAAGGAACACAGAGTCTTGGATCGGTCGAGTTGGTCTTTGAAAAGCGTTTGTAACCATTGGTTATAAAATGCATATATGACTAGAAAGATGTTTTAAAAGTAGAATAATAATGATCCACGCAAGTATCACTTGAAATTGCGTGGTTTTCCTTTTACCTAGAATGGCCGACCGTGTTAGTTCGCAAAGTAAAAGGAAAACCACGCAATTTCGAGGCAAATGTGTGTGGATCATTGTATTCTACTTTTAAAACATCTTTTTAACCATATGCAATTATAATGGTTACTAACGCTTTTCAAAGACCAACTCGACCGATCCAAGGCAATGTGTTCCTTTAAGGGTTCAGTAAAAGTGATTAACAAAGTGAACTTTGTTAATTTGTATTTGAGGACAAAAATACATTGTCCACAATTGGAAATCTCCAATAGTGGAGTCACTTTTCTAATGGATTTTCATCCATTGCTTACAATTCGTAAAGTAAGTGAAGGCATGGATACTTTTTATAAAATGATGTTAGGAAATTATAAAATTGCTGTACACGATTATTTTTGAGGTTAATTTAATGCACAGAACAGTTTGTATAACATTTTATATTTAAGTACAAGTGCTTTGACCTTGGTAGCTACGTATAGATAAAAGCTCAGCTGTGCTGGGGGAAACTTGCTCAAATACAAAAGTACTTGACATCCACTTAGCGCAATTACCTCGTTAATCAATTACTTTTTAACCCACTCTTTTTCTTTTCTTAGATGGGAGGTCACCGAATGGATGGAGTGCAGCCGGACATGCGGTGCTGGCCGTCAGATGAGGCAAGTCTCCTGCAAGCAGACGTTGACCCAATCTCTGATCAACATGGTACCCCCAGACCGCTGTAACCCACGACTGGAGCCGGCCAGGGTGCAAGAGTGTCAACTAAAGGCCTGTACAGCGTGGAAGACAGGAGAGTGGGAAGAGGTAAGGTTAACCATTATCTGTTTTGCTCCTTCTTGTAAAAATCACTCGGTCAATAAGAGCAAGACAATTCGAGATGATGTTGTCCGGAAATGTCCAATTTCCTGATTGCTAGCCTGACTGACTACCTACAACAATCTCCTTGAGCGCTGTGTGCACCGCTCTCCTCCCCTACATAAATACAAAAATAGTCTGAGCTATCTTCGCCTTGAGGATCATCTGAAACGGATAAACAACCATTCCCCACATGGCTGTTTCATTTTACCAAGTCATCAGTATTGAATTCTTGCATGTTGATATGAAGTGCCTAACATTTTCCCCCAGTGAGGTATTTGGCATGCAAGGATGAGGGGCTTCCTAATGTGACAAGTCCATTTCAAGAACGTTATGCTACATGGCTTGAATGTTGGGAGAAATCCATTAGACTGCTGGGCTTGTAGCTTAAAACTTATGCTAGGAATGTTTTGTCATAAGACCAGAATCAAAATGAGAAATTATCTTCCTCCTTATTCTCAATGATATTATGGTCATGTTATCAATTCTTATTGTGGTCATATCGCACATTCATAAATACCCCAGACAGTTTCGCTACTCATATTGGTGGAGAGCGCGTCACGTATTAAAACACCGTGGGGGTGTTAAAACGGTTAATAATGAGCAGCTGGAGCTGTTTATAACTGGCTGGATTCTGCGTGTCGGCACGCGGGTATGCCAATATTATCACGCGGAACGCACAATTCATAGCTATTAGTAACAGCGCGTAATCTATTTCTAAGCGCATGCGCGTACACACTACCCACGCGCATCAAACAGACTCTTCACAAAGTTTTTGAAAAAAATATTTAATACCTCGGATTTTCAAGTGTCAAAATCACACGGCAATTCGACCCTGCCGGCTTTAAACGGCCGTGTAAGAACTCGTCGCTACCCTTTTATTCCCTTATTTAAACATAGTCTTGTGTTCTCCTTTTGACCAATCCTAATGGTTAAACTGTCCCGGGTTTTCATGAATATCAAAAACAATGGCTGGTTGTGTTGAATTTAAGTGAACCTACAGTAATAAAAACGGTATAAGATCCTAACTCTTTAAAGATGAGTTTTAAAAAATAATAAAAACTTACCACTTGTATACCGTACAATTCCAGTGTCTAAAACCAGGGAGGACTAACCCTGGTTAACACAGTTTAGTCATTTAACTATCCAGGCCTGACTAACCCTGGTTAACACAGTTTAGTCATGTAACTATCCAGGCCTGACTAACCCTGGTTAACACAGTTTAGTCATGTAACTATCCAGGCCTTATACTTGTTTGAGGAAATTTCACTTTAATTGCTTCTAATTACCCAGGAGTAAAACAGGTACCTGCTGAGGGTGGAGGATTTTATTGTGATTGATCAGCTTGATTTGCGGATATTTAATTGGCTGCCAGGGCTGCACAAACTTGTGATAAGTTGAGATGGTTCAGGACTGTCTATAATGATAGGTAATTGAAACGGAGTGTAAGGGAAGTGTAAGGGGCCTGTTTAAAAGTTAAAAGTTTTGAATATTTTGTTTGGTCATACAAAGAGTGCATTGGAGAGGATAGTGACGTTAGATTTACGGTTCATAACTATCTTCTTCTTTTTTTTGGGGGGGGGGTCTTGGGGGAGGGGTCTAGAAACATAAAGTCTTAATGTCTGTATGACCTTAAGGTTGTTGAAACTTTATACCCTAAGGTGCTTTGTAAATACTCCTTGTGGATTGTTATTGGAATTTTATTTTATTTTGAGAGATCTTATTTTGTGAAAAATATCTGAAGTTCAACTTCAATTCAACTTCTTTTTTGAATTGCAAATTTTGTTAATATTCTTATGGAGCACTAACACACAGAGAATCTGCTAACCAGAGACAATGGTCACTCCGTTAACTCTATGTGTATAGGCTTGTTAGAATCCTACACGATGGCAAACCTAGATACTACACTTTCCTTCAAGGAGGAGTTCAATCGTCAGCTAATGATTCTACCCTCTCTCCCGAGAGTCGATAACGATTCTCTACCCCCTCCCTGAGCGATCCATACAGAGATTAAGATTGGCTGAACTCACATTACACTTTGATTCAACGTGGGGGTCAGAAAAAAAACCTCTTTCCTATTAGATGAGGAGTGATGTGCTTAGTGCCCTGCCGCCTCAGTGCCCCAGTATGTTTTGGCTGATGAATTATACAAGTCCGCTCAATGCCAATGTACTTGTGGACAGGATTACAGAAATTTGCTTGTAAATGAGTCACAGGGTCCTGTTTGTATTTTCGGTAGCGGGGGAGTTGGAAATAAACAAGCCATCAAAACAGTGGGAATTCTTTGACAGGGAAATAATAACAATAATAGTATAGTAATAAAGACTTGTAATGTGCATATTTGCACCCTGCTGCGTGTTCAAGGCGCAGTCAAACCAAAAACAAACTAAAGAAAAAAGACGCAACTGAATTAGTCCTTAAAGACCTGTGACATAAGATAAGTTTTGAGAAGTGATTTGAATGTTGTGGTACAAAGACGATCTAAGATTAAGTGGTAGAGAGTTCCAGATGCGTGGTACAGCTGAAGAAAAAGACCTGTCACCCCATGAGTGTTGAGACTTGGGTTCAATGAGGAGAAGCATGGAACTTGATCGAATATTCCTTGATGGAGTGTAAACTTGAAGTAGTTCTGCCATCAAAACAGTGGGAATTTTATGAAAGGGAAATGTATCGGACAAAGTGATACCTCATTGACGGTGTGTCATTAAACAAGAATAATTAATGGCAGAAGTGGACAGGTTTGTCACTATCGATGACAAAGTGGGAAAATTGACACATCTGCTGTTGATCTTTTCCGCTCATTGTATTAGGCTGTCAAGTTATTTTCAATGGGCAATGTGTCAGTGTTTTTGTGGCTGCATGCAGAGGAAGTATTTTAGTGTTTTGTTTTTTAGTCAGATGTGTTTGCATATGTTTCAACTTTGAGTTTTGCCTTTGACTTAAAAGAGCAAAGTCATTAAGTCTCATAGACTTAATATTTAAACATACCATGCCTAATATTGGGGCAGGGTTATACCCCCTATCTCCAGATGTTCCCATACTTTAAAACACTATTTTCGCCTTTTGAAAAATAAGTATGATATTTTATTCTATTTTTTTTCCTACTGAAGTATGTTTTCTGATTTTGTTTGCAATTGCAAAAATCTGAATTGTTTTCATTTAATAGCCTCAAATGTTCATTAAAGCCTAGCCTATACACCATGTGTATGTAGGTCAGTCCTTGTACTCAATAAAATATTCGCTATTTTTTTCCAAAGACCAAATATCATGCCGCTAACAGAAGTCCACCCCCGTCCCTCCCTAATAATCCTCGTAAGAATTCCTAAGAATTCAAGCGCACAATGTAATGGTACCACCACGCCCCAAAGGAGCAACAAATGCAGATAACTAATCAAAACACTGCTATCTCTATATTCGGACACATTTGGTGCTTTTTTTAAATATTTTTTATTACAATAGACTGATGCTAAATCATTAAAACGTTTCCTGGTCTGATATTTCATTTTCCCAAATATTGAAAATTTCAACAAAACATGGGCAACAATTGTTCTCCTTGGTTAGGGTCAGGTGAAGACTGAACTGGAAACTTAAGTCTAATTTTATAAAAACAAAGTCAAGTTTCATAGTACCGGATTAGGCTAAAGAGAGACTTTGGTTTAAGTTTCTTATACTCAAAAAGTGTCCCAACTGTGTCCTGAGTAATGTAATCCAATCCGTGTGTTGAAGCAAAGTGTTTTCCTGTAAACTCTCTCGAGTTCATCAGCGTGGCTGGGATTTGCACTTCCCAGCAAGGGATTAGTGGGTGAGATATGATGTATACAGTGCCTATGGCAACACAAGGGACTGGACTGAAAGTCCCAAGAGAGGGCGCTATATAGGTTAGATTAGTCAAGTTGATTGGTACTATTGCCCTTGCATGCAACTGGTGGCATGGTCAGAAGCCATTCAACCTGTAGCCGCCGCCGTAGTAGGGAGACCACCAACATTAGGGATAGGTTGGGTTGGTAGAGCACAAGCGCGCTTATACAGAGGTTGCAGACTCAAATCCCATTCTACAACAACAACAACACATTCTTATATAGCGCATTTCACAATAACCGTATCAATGTGCTTTACATTAGTGCCCTGGTCATAGGGCCAATAACATCCCTGTAATGTTTCTCAGCTCCCTTCGCAGGTACCCATTAATTCTAGTCATACTTTCCTCATTCAACCCAAAATTAATGTTCAAAAATATTGACAGTCCTAATGGCCCAATTTCATAAAGCCTGTAAGCAAAACAACCTGCTAACCACAGAAATATTGCTTAGCTTATAACAGGTTAGCAACCAACGTTCCATAAAGTTTACATTTGTTTCGACTGGTGGCCCACTAATTTTGGGCTAAGCATAGAAAGTTGTTATGCAGTATTTTCTGGTAAGCAGCTTTATGAAATTATGACCCTATTAGATAAAAAGACCAGTGTATAGATCATTGGGTGTTGAACTAAATTAACTGATACATCAAGGTCCTAAAATTGACCCTTAGTTGTCTCTTAGTTGTCCGGAGTGAGGGGGGGGGGATCATGATCAACGTCAGACACAAGAAAAATTGTCCTGTAATAATCCAAACGACTTAAGGAAATCACTGGGAAATTGCATGAGGATACTTGCTGGTTAAGACGTGTCCTTGTAGGGATGTAGACCAGTTCCTCCTTGGTAAACTAAGCCAGAAACATTTGAGACAAAATATTAAAGGCTCTGGACATGTTTGGTAATTACTCCAAAAAAATATTAGCATGAAAACTTACTTGGTAATGAGCAAAGGAGAGCTGTTGATAATATGAGCAATGTGAGAAACGACTCTCTCTGAAATAATATAGTTTTTGAGAAAGAGGTAATTGCTCATAATGATTTTTTTTTTTTTTGATTCTGAAACAAAAACTTTGAGACTGAAGCCTTTCTCAGGAATCTGAAAGTACACAAACTTGTGCAACAAGGGTGTTTTCCTTTCACTTTTTTCCTTCAACTTCAACGACCAATTGAGGCAACCCCCAAAAAACAAAACCTCTGATGGCACATTTATTATATATCAACCTTTTCTGCCAGGTTGACGAAAAATCGTCATATTTCAAGTCTTTTCAAACTGTTTATGGAGTGCCTTGTCAAGGCTGTGTCGTGATGATTTTGTTTTTCCTTCGTGAGAAAGTTGTTGTTTAGTGAGGCAGAAGTGTTTTTAAAGTGTTTCGATGTAATCTTGATCCAATTGAGTCATAAATAAAACGAGGTCTTCATTCAGTCGTCTAAGAACGAAAAATCCTTAAAGAGTGCAAAAAACAAAAACACTAAAACTCTTCAAAAGGCATTTATGTTTTTTTTGTAGGAAGCAGTTATTTTGGGTAATTTTGTAATTTTCAACACAATTTTTTTTGTTCACCATAGTTTCCCCCCTTTGCTGTGCCACTTCCACAATGAATTTCAAGGGCTGGCTTTTGCATCATGCCAAAGAGAACATTTGTTGTCATAGTGTCTAAAACAAACGTGACCGGCTGCTGTTATTATTATTTTTTTCAAAACAGGAACCGAGACTTGTTCCCCCTGGTGGCCATTCATGTTGTCCATGATACTGTCCCCTGTGGTTCTGAAGCTGTCAGTCATCACTACTTCATGTTTCAGTGAAGTTATTCATCATACATGTACCTTGTCATGATGTTCCCTTGTGATAGACGGCAGTGGGAAGTTGCTTCATGAGGGTCTATTAAATGCCATACTACAGATCACAAGTTGTAATCATTGGTAAGCAAGTCTCACTCACTCACTCAGTCGACCCAAGTTGTGGCGTTGCCGCGTTGCCTCATGTTTGAGTTGGGCTCTATGTCTGACACGCCACACAACTCTATCCTGCATACAGCTGATTAGCTCCTCCGTGTTGACTACTCCTGCATCCTCGACAAGTCTGGCATCCATGTTCCCCACCAAAAAAATAAAAATAAAAAAATAAATGAAAAAAATCTAAAATAAAAAGTAGGAAGTCAAGAAACTTTTGAAGTTTCCCTTAAAAGGATGAGTATTACCCATAGGGTTATTGCAGTAGGTGGTCAGGGTCAGGGTGCACAGCAGTTAAATACATGGCTGGGCTAGTGAAATAAAATGAATATTTAATAAAATAAATATTTGGGTGGGCCAATGAAATAATAATTTACAATGTTCAGGGTTTTTAAGGCGTGCTTGAAGATTTTTTAAAAATGTTTTTTGAGGTGTTTTTTTTTCTTTTTCCATTTTTTTCTTTTTTTTTTCTCTCCCTTTTTTTTTTTTGGGGGGGGGGGGGGGGGTTTGCCTGGTTTTTTTTTGCCTCCACTATGGACTGAATGGGCCAGCGGGTGCCAAGTGACCAGAGCGGGGGCGAAGCCCCCGCTCTGGTCACTTAATGGCACGCGCTGGCCCATTCAGTCCATAGTGGAGGCAAATAACCAGTCAGTTTATGGCTGATTTCATGGGGATTCCCCTGATTACCTGGGGATTCCCCTGATTACATGAAGTACAGGCACAAAGGAAAGGTCAAAGCTCAAGGGCAAAGCTAGATGTTAAAAAGGCGTCAGATGCACATATATACTACGTCTTGCTAATGCACATTTGTACTACAATCAAAGGGAAGGTCAAAGTCAATGCACATAAGTAAATAAACCTTTAACTCCCACTCAGTAAATTGAATCATGCGAACTCACATTTAGCAACCTGTGTGCAAAAAATGTTTTCAGAGGTGATGAATACGAATACTCAAAAGCCGAAGACAATATAAGCAGGGTCTGTTTAGTTTTTAGAGTCATTACCAAAGATCTGATGACTCTTGTGTTAAGCAGATGAACTCCATTATCTTATTTCTAATATCAGGACCATTTTGTTTCTAATGTCGTGAGCACAAAAGACGAGGGAGCCCCGTAGAAAAGAGTGGAATCTGAGAAACATACCAGGTGTCTTAAAGCCATTGGCCAATTTCGGTAAGCAGTATTGTCCAAAAGCCCATACTTCGTGTATCACAACTTATATATAAATAAAATTTAGGCTCAATCGGTCATCGGAGTCGGGAGAAAATAATGGAGAACCCACCTTTATTTCCGCACGTTTCGCCATGTCATGACATGTGTTTAAAATAAATCCGTAATTCTCGTTATCAAGAATTGAGTTTGTTTTAATGTTTTCTCAAAAAGTAAAGCGTTTCATTGAATCATATTTCGAGAGAAGTCTTTCATCATTACCTTCTGTACACCCTGTAAGTTGTAAATCTGTGAACTTTTTTTTTTTTTTTTCCGAAAGTGTATAATGAACGGAAATTTTTAAAAATGGTAGTGTCCTGGGATGAGGCATTACATCGTAAGCCCCCCGAGGGAGCCCTTTCAACCCCTCAAGAAACGAAACGTCAGTCATATGTTTTGAAGAAGACCAGACTGAATGTTTTTTGGGGGGGATTTTGTCAAACATTATTTCAGACTCCTTCAGGAGCTAGCGCTACAAATTTCCCGGCGTAGTATTATTAGTTATTGAATTAGTGTAGTGCCATCGTCGACTGCTCTATATTCTGACATCCCTATTTTCAACAGCCCTATTTTCAGAAAATCTCATATGTTTACATGCTAGGGTTTAGGGTTAATAATAATAATTAATAGATTTTTGCTTAAATTTCAGAGAAAACATGTCAACTTATTTCCCCCTCACTCTCATCAAAACATGAGACTGTCATTTATATTGATGTTTTCAGACCCTTGTTAATAGTGGTTTTGTCAACATTGATATATGAATGATGTGACTTTTGATTATATTTTGTTCAATTCAATCATGTCTGGACTTCCATTTTAGTTGGACAACGGAGTTTTAATCATCTATCTAAAACCTCAAGTGGTCTTTATTTTGTCAAATTTATATTATTTGGTGTTAATTTTAGATGGATATCATGGCTGTGATTTGTGTTGATGTGATGGATTGAATGTTACTCCAAGGCGTATTCTGAGCCAAAACATGCCCCGAAGCGAGGCACAAAGTATGAAAATTGTTCCTTCCTTCTTGGTGTTAAGCAACAAGAAATTATGGGCGGGGGAACTGTTCAGCCCTACATATTGAAAATATGTGTCTTGAAAAGGAAATCGTTTAAAAAAAAGTGCAATTAAGAAATGCAGACAAGTAAAGTAACAAAAGTGTTCCTTTGTGAAGAAACGTGACTTGAAATGGGAAGGGATAGTTTACCCTGACTGGTAAACATGTGTCTGTCCACTTCAGAAGATTTTGTTTTAATAAAGTTCCTTTTTTACTTCTTCTGGACTTTTTTACTTCTTTAAATTTGTGCTTTACATTAGTGCCTGATCATTGGGCCAATAATCTTTCTCAGCTCCCTGAGAGTATACAGCCCTCACTGCTGTGGCACTCGGGAAGGCTTATTCATACACAATATTAACCTTTGTCTAACCTCTACCCTCGCAAGTACCTATTTATACCTCTGGGTGAAGAGAAACAATTATAGTAAAGTATCTTGCTCAAGGACACAAGTGTCATGATCCAGATTCAAACCCACACTCCGATGACTTGAATTCAATGCTCTAAACCCCTCGGCCATGGACCTTTTCGCAAATGCCCACTGCGCAAGTGCTAACTGTTGAATGAGGTGCATGCTTGTCTAGCTAGCAATCAAATTTGATCTCTAGCTAGACCAGCATGCACCTCATTCCACCCCTAAAGCGTGCGTACTAAGTATTTGTGATAAGGTTCATGACATCCCTTTTTCTCTCTGCAGTATCTTTAAATCGCGTGACAAACAACCATAGTGTCAATTTTAACACCCCGGTATCAAACTCCTTCTTCCTGAATTTTGAGAAGCAACAAGAATGGAAAGGGGACTGGACAAATCACTCCTTCTGAAATTTTGTTTAACCTGAAGCGTTCTCACAAAATAATTGTGAGGCAGCTTGGATATATGTCAAAAACGATTCAAGTTCTACATCAACAGGATATTTGGTGGGGGAAGGGGGTTACAGTTTCACCCCTACGGATGTGTCAGTCAATTACAGAGAATCCGGACAAAATTTCAACATTTTGAATTTTTCACTTAAATTGTGATGTAATTAGAGATAAGCTCAGCAGATCAAAAGTGTTCCTTACGTGTAAATCAACTTGTAGGAACTGTTGAACACTGCAGATTAGATCTGCAGCCGGTTACAGGGAATTTTCAAACCAGTTGTGCTGTTTCAATAATTGTCATCAGTTAATGCTGAACCTTACAAATAATTTATTCTTGCATATGTCTAGACCTTTTTTTGTTGTATGAAAGTAGCGGGACTTTCTGACTTCTGATGACAACTGGAGCAAGCACTTTGCCCGACTTTCAGGGCCAATTTCATAGAGCTGCTTAACGGCAGATTGTGTGCTTACGGCGCGGGGTCCCATTCTATAGCGCTGCTAACCATAAGCACAAGGCTTATGAAAGTAAATGACGTCACAATGCAAATCGATGGTGAGCGTGTAAGCTGGCCGTCTTATTTTCTTGCTAACCTGTGAAATATGCTTACGTTCAAGCAAATTTTTCTGCTAAAAATAGCGTGAACATTTGCTTACAATTGAGCAGTGCTATAAAATTGGGCTCAGAACGGAACATCTACTGATATTCTGGTCTTTTTCAAGGAGCAATATGGGAAGTTTTAGGGCGATATAAAGCATGTGTGGGTGTGGTGACATAGTAGGAGAGGGGAGTGAAATCTCCCATGATCCCTTCCTATTATAACCTGCCTATTGTAAAGTTGGTACCCTCTACTCAGGAAGAGAAACATTTCCGTTAATGTTCTGAATGGTGGGCTTGTGGGGGATGGATTGATAACTTTTACAGATTTGTTGTACTTTATAATCACTTGTTCAATGTTTTGCAAGTTTTCTTTCTTTTTTTTTTTTTTTTTTTTTTTTTTTTTTTTTGGGGGGGGGGGGGTGTATACGATGGGGGGAAGGGGCAGTTTGTTTCATTTGAAAGACACTTTTCTGCATACACATAAAATAAACTTGAAATAGGAGGAGTGTATTTTGGAGAAGGGGTAAGGGTGGAGGTGGCATAGTTTCACCCAAATAACTCTTCTATATCCACATAATTAATTAAGTCGATGGGAGTCCGGGGGGGGGGGGGGTAGTAACACCAGAATTATCCATTAGTTTCCGCCAGGTAATTTAACATGTGTCAGATTCTCAACCCCCTCTTCTACTCCTTGATAATAATGCAGTCTAAGCTCATGTAATCCATGTGGTATATGAGAGTACCAAAAGTGTGACCGTGACACCAATACTCGTGGATGACACTGCCCCCACGGTTAATCAGGGGTTGATTAGTATGTCCCCCGTCTGCTGTATCAGATGATTGTCGGGTGGGTCCTGGCATGGAGCTGTGGTCCTGTTAGTGATAGATAAGGGGTCTCGCCATTAATGGATCCTCAATTTATAATCCAATAAGAAATGAGGATCATAAGAGGCGTTGAAAGACATTCTTAGAGTACTTTGTGGGCGTGCCTTGTCACAATTAAAGGGGACGTTTGGTAATCACTCTTAAAATTAATGGTCATAAAAACTGTTGGTTTGAAGCCTACAACAGCTTTTGATAGTGTCAAGCATTAATTTAAGAAAAATTTCAATTCAAAGTAATGCGGTTAAGTAAAAAAAACATCAGTTGTTATGTTTGTTTATAGTGAGCATAAATGTTTATGATATTTTTGCTTAATAAAGCAACTCTATGATAATGGGCTGAGGCTGTGATACCCCGGCTATGTTAGTTACTTTCACCCCATATATCCTTACTAAACCCACTAACCTCTAAATCTTCCGAAATCCTTCAATGGTTTTCGTGGATTTGATGGATTCAACAGTTGGGTCACGATGCATAGAAAAAGGTTATTAAACTCTTATCAACATTTTGAGAGCTTACTTTGAGTGCCTGCTTTGAGTGGTGTATTTTGATTTGACTTTGGAGACAGCTCTTGGCCATAAATTCTTTAAGGAAGTTATAGTTAAGGAGATTTAAGAGTCATTGTAGGGACTAACAGTGTCTGCCCCATATACATTGAAGTTCATTTAACTGCTGAACAAGAGTTCATTTTTATGTTTTATTTATTTATTTATTTTTATTTTTATTTTTTTTTTTGGGGGGGGCTTTTGTGAGTCTGGTGTGGCTATTGAGTTTGAAACTCAATGATATCCGAAGATAGATTAGATATATAAAATAATATTAAAAAACTGTCCTCGTAGCACAAAGGTTTTATACAAATTTTGCATTTTTTAAAATACTACAAATAGAAGTTAAATAAGTGGTTGAATATGACACTATAAATTGCTTCACAATTTTTACATTTCAAACATTGCTAATTGAAATTACAAATTAGATGGAATAGGCCACTTTTTCATATTTTAGTACAGTAATAATAAGTTCAAAACAGGAAAAGAAGAGAGAGAGACAGTGGAGGGGGGGCCAGGGGCACATCCTTTCCAGGGAGCGATTCTTTCCAGGGATGGGGGACAAGGGCACTTTTCTCTGCATCTCAATCAGTGCCCTTTTGTTTTCAGTCACAGAAGAAGAGACAGCTAGTGTGACACGTTGATTTCAACAAATATTTTCCCACTAAGAAGTTATTCCCTGTGGTTATGAACAATGTTTTAGTTGAGGGTATATATAGGCTATATATACTATGAGGTTATATACATGTGTCATGAAGCCGGAGGCATTCTTGATTGTCCTTACTCCAACTGAAACGACTCCCTCTGAAGTAACATAGTTTTGGAGAAAGAGGTAATTTAACTCACAAAAGCACAAAATTTGTGCAAAAAGGGTGTTTTTTCTTTCATTATTCTCTTGGAACTTCGATGACCAATAGTGTCAAAATTTCCACAGATTTCTTTATTTTATGCTTATTTTGGGACACACCTAGTGAGAATACTGGTCTTTGACAATTACCAAACAGGTTCAGTGACTCTAAGGCAATTCTTAAAAAATTACTACTTAAATTATGGAGTTTTACCTTTGACCCAAATTTGAATAAGTCATTTATTGGTAGGAAATATTTCTCAACAAGTTCATAAGTACGCGACAATCACACAAGGGAACCAGTCAAACTCAGTGTACCTGCTATGGAATATTGATTGGTAACCTCTGTTTAGTCTTCCAAGCAAAACTTATCTGTTAACCACTTTGCGAGGTCCATCGCAGGAATAGTCTTCCTGCTACCGATCTTCCTGCAGTTCACAAGAATTAAACGTGTCCTTCCGACCGGTAAACAGCTGTCATGTTTAATTTCTGTGAAACATTAGTGTCATTATTGTAGACTTGGCATTTGACCAAAGTGACCATGCAATGGTTAAGGGCTGATAATTGTAGGCACGTGCTTTGAGCTACATGAATGATCGATGAAGGCAACATCAATTTCCGATCAGTTTTTCCAAGCATCAAAAAGATTCATCAAGTGATTTATACAACCCGGAGTTGTTTTCTGTAAAGTTGTTGAAAATTCTCAGGCTGGAAATTGTTTTAAAAGGTGTTGAACTTTCTTGGGTTCACTATTCTTTATGGTTTCCGATGTTACAGTAAAGTGCAGAAGAGTAAAGTGCCTGACGATTTGACCTGAGACTTGTTCCGAAAGAAAAGACTTTGGACTTTTAAAGCTGGCCACTGTGACTGGAGATTAGTACTTGTGACTCCAAAAGATATGATTAACATTACAGGGCACTGGATTAAAGGCACTGCGAAATTTCTGACTCATTTGGTCATCGAAGTTGCAAGAGAATATTGAATAAAAATTCACCCTTGTTGCACAATAAAAGGATTTAGACCTGAAGTTTTTTAAAGTTTGAGTGAGAAAATACCTCTTTGTCAAAAGCTACGTTACTTCAGATGGAGCTGTTTCTCACAATGTTGTATACTATCAAAACTGCCTTTAAAATCTGAGTTAAAAGTTCAGCTTTGGTGTCCTTGAGCAAAAAGACTTTTCAAATTGCTTCTATTCATAGGGGAGTGAGATGGAAACACCAAGGGCAGAGGCTGTTAATTAGGATTGATGCATGGTAGCTTATTGGTTAAAGACAGTCTTCTCACTTATTCTTAAAGGCACTGGAAACTCATTGGTTATTACTCAAAATAATATTGTTAGCATAAAATGTTTACTTAGGAACCAGACATTGTACTTGCTCTAATACATCCCTTAATAATAGCCTATTCTGATTACCCTACTTGCAGTATGTATACAAATATATATTTATATAAAATTTTACCCCAAGGCTTATAAATAAGATTATTCTGCATTTATAGTTACCCTCATAAAGAGAACATTCTTGGAAGAACCAACAATCTTAAAGGCAGTGGACACTATTGGTAATTACTCAAAATAAATATTAGCATAAAACCTTTCTTGGTGACGAGTATTTGGGAGAGGTTGATGGTATAAAACATTGTGAGAAACGTCTCCCTCTGAAGTGCCATAGTTTTCAAGAAAGAAGTAATTTTCCACGAATTTGATTTCGAGACCTCAGATTTAGAACTTGAGGTCTCAAAATCAACCATCTAAACGCACACAACTTTGTGTGACAAGGATGTTTTTTTCTTTCGTTATTATCTCGCAAGTTCGATGACCGATTGAGCTCAAATTTTCACAGGTTTGTTATTTTATGCATATATTGAGATACAGCAAGTGAGAAGACGGGTCTTTGACAATTACCAATAGTGTCCACTGCCTTTAGCTGCTCGTATTTTTTCCTCACATTTTTCCTTTTTCAACAACATTGGGTTTCATGCCTCCAGCATACTTAACTATCAGACTTCCGGATCTCAACCATCTATAATCCACTTATCATCGTAGGTATTTCTTATCAAAATAAGGAAAATATTTCCTCAATTTTTCCCCATTTTCCCTCTGATTTCTTCACAGAAATAAAAAAGTTTGATTACTGCACAAGTTCACTACATTTATATTTGCTCTTGTAACATTTTGTTTTAATTTTTTAGTTAAAAAAAGGCATTCTTAGACTCCGTCCAAACTCTTTTTGAATTTGTTTTGAAATCTAATATTTGTTCTGGGGACCATACTGCTAAATACTTAATTTTTGGGATAACACTTTGTAAAGGTAAAATCAATCATCTGATTAAAGCTGTCACATCATTAGGTTTAACTTTGACAATGTCACTTCATATCGTTAAATCTAACTGTTTACATAGTTTTCAATAAAAACATTCTTTTAAGTTTGAAATCAACATCATAGTTTTAAGAGTGCACAGTCCTGAATCTTCCAAAATCACTTGGCTTTGGATTTTGGAGAATCGGGGAAGGTAGGGCCATTACAGTTTGTTGATGTGTTTTCACGAAAGGACATCAGCCCAATTCTTGTTGGCTCGTACTGATTGGTACTTCCTATGGATGTAATTGTACTTTGATTGTCGGAACAGACTTTGATCCTGTACTTTGTCTGTAACCAATTATGACTTTGTATCATCAGATTGACATAATTTCTCTGGCGAATAGGAACTCAAATTACCTGGAATCTATAGATCAGAACAGACTTTCTTAATTTGTAACTTATACAATTGATACACCTGTACTTTGTCTTTAATCAATTATGACTTGGAATCAAATCCTAACCCCCCCCCCAACTCTCTGGGGAACAAATGTCTAGAAACTTGGATATATCAAACATTGTTGGGGGAATCCCCTCGGGGAAGATTTCAGGCTTGGAAAGTCAGTCCAATTTCATGTTCCCCCTCCTGGCTGCTGGTGTCTGGATATATGGGAAATAACAGGGTTAACGGAGCAATGGTCTATATCCATGTTGAATCCCTTCTTGAATGGTTCCAGGTTATAACTGGTAGTCTGTACCTAGAGGCTATGCCAACCTGCCTTGCTGTCAGGAAGTCAATGTGACTTTGATTAGGAATGTTGCTATAAAACACAAATCTAATTTCTTGGCCATGTTTAGATCTATGCTTTTGAGTATTGAGCTTATGGGCCCCAAATATTACATGTTTTACAGGGTGTCTCAAGCGCAGAATGCTGTGGTAACCAGCTCTATAATATTGGGACCTGAGCCCAATTTAATAAAGCGAGTTATTAAGAAGAAAATTATTCTTGGTAAATGTGACTGCTGAGCAAAAATTAGCAGCGAACCAGTCACAAGTTATATAGATGATATGGTATTTTGGCTGGTACTCTTTGTCTGCTCACAAAGATTTTTCTGTGTAAGCATTTTCTGGGTGCTGAACAGTTTTTGAAATTGGGCAATGGTCTAAACTTAAATTCAAGATAACTGGCATACAAAATAATATAATGACTGAATATTAAACAAACAACTTGAGGAATTTGTTTTTTTTTCTGGGTTTTTTTCTACTAATTAGCGATTTGTTAGAAAAATGCACTTGTTTTGATTCATCAGCTCAGGCTTGCTTGTGTTTCTTTATTGAGACATTGAGCAAATCTGTGCTGATAAATTTTCAGACACACTGGGGTTGAATTTGTCCAACCCAATCAAAGCTCTTCGCTGATGAAGACAAATCCTTCCTTCCAAACTTTGTGGTTTGTATACAAAATAATGATATCAAAACACCATCTGGCATTGACATTCACTGGGTTTGAAATCAAACTAAATCAACAGCATTTGGGCATGAGTCTGACCCTTTTGATTATTTAAATAATTCTAGTTGCAGTTGATCTTGTTTGAACGTCATCAGATTATCAGCTTTCTAATTGGCCTTGCATTTTTTAAGTGCACTGAGTATGCATCTCAATGGAGAGTAAATGAAGCTGGTATACAGTAAAATAATTGTTTGGCTTGGCCTTGTTCACGGTTGGTGGTTAGTTTGAAAGTGAGGCAGTCATAGTTTCTCCCCCCCCCCCACCCCACCCCACCCCCCCACCCCTCTACATAAAGTGTGACTTTATTCCATGTATAAAGCTTTGCCTATCACACAGAGTGGCTCCATTACCAGAACCCATATGTTGGAGTTGCATTGTGCAACGACAATCCTGGCAAAAATGCTTGTGACAATAAACACACCCTCCCCTCGTTTCCCCGCCCCCCTACTCAATGTTGTTAATAACCCCAGCTGGAGTGCAGACCACGCAATGAGAGGCAACATTAAACGGGGGCGGGGCCCACCGAGATAAGGCAAGGATAGTTTTTCTCTGATGGTTTACTCGGTAAGCAAGAAAATTTTCAAATTGAACGAGGCTTTTAAACGTTCTTCAACAAAGACTTATAAGTTCCTCAGTTTCTCTTAGAAACAAAAGTTGTTGTCATAAGAAATATTTTTGAGAAAATGGAATTAGCTGCTGCAAACAACTTACCAACCAAATGGACCGAGGGTATAAGAAATATTTTTGAACAAATGAAGTGGGTGATTTGGGATAAAATTACCCACAAACGTATGCCAGCTTTCGGTTTGGAATTAGCAAAAACATTGAGTTTTCTGAGTAGATATACATTCATTCACCAGATGGTGCAGTCAGCCCATGACATATTCCACTACTTATAGAAACATTTTGAGATATTTCAAATATCTTCATATCATCTATTCTTGCGTATACACAAGGGAAAATCAAGAGATATTCCGGTGACACCGGCTGAACCCTAGAATCATAACCAGTGACGCGCCAGAAACATATCGTGGGTGTGCGGTTTCTTAGTGGTGGGTTCGGTTGATACGTATCGTTGGCAGAAAACAACCAAAATTTGTCAGAGGAAGTTTTCTGTCAGGATGAAGATTGGATTTCTTCAGGGTGTTTTCAGAGGATGGTGTACACCAACAGCTTCAAGAAGACTACATTCAGACTGTCAAGTTTTTCAAGAGAAATAACATGAACATAATTTGTGACAATTTTTGATTTCCTGTTTTTCAGAAAACAAGCTCCTCCCAACATTACCCACACATTTTCTGATTGATTTCTACATCTCTCTGTTAGCTTGTTTTCACTTGACTGCTTTTGTTGGGTTGTGGTGTATATATAGCCTTTGAGAAAGACTCTGCTAAGGTTGGAAACACAAAACCATTTACTACTATTTGCTTTTAACCTCCACCTGGGATGAGAAACTTCAGACTGGTATCTGAATTCAGTTTTGTTTGAATGTCTGCGTGACAAAATAAAACAGCTGTAATTATCTTCAGATGGAAAGAAATCAAGCTCTTATCACAAAAAAAACTTTTCCAATCAATCACATTCGTACCTCTCCAACAGAATTAAGGATCGGAGATAAATGATTGAGCACCAGTGCTTTTAAAAACACATTAAGAGCACAGTTCCTGCCAATTAATTTTACCGAGCGAGGGACAGAGAGAGTAAAAAGTTGTTGGAAGGAACTTTTGATGGCCCACTTTGAACATTTGTTTTTTGTTTAGTATTTATCTTGAGCTAATTTGACTCCACATCCGAGTGTGTTTCTGTTTATAGATACGGTGCCATGTTTTGACCCACCAAGTTGTTTGTTGCTCCACTCTTGTTTTGCTACCTGTCTATTTTAGACACATCTGGTTCCCCCAACTCTAGATCGACTTATACTTTCCTCTACCCCCCCCCCCTTTTGAGGAGCATGTATTCCTGGATAAGAATTAATGCCTTCCTTGGTTAATCAAATGTGACTTGTGATCATACGTGCCTAACCTATTGTTTCCTTTACTCCAACCCTTACTACGTGACTAGGGAGGGAGCGGGGAAAAACAAAAAAAGTTTTGTCAAGTTTATCGTTTACTATTTGTCGAAAAAAGCAGAGTGAGTCTAGACTCTGGATTTTCAATTCATGAGGAGGATTTCCTAATCTCAAAACGTCATTATAAAACTCAACATCTGTTATTGTGGAACTGGTAAACATTTCAAAATACTTTAAAAGTAATGGTTGTAGTCTATAAAAAGAAACGTCAAGTTGCTACCTAGGATTAGTTCAGAGACTTAAGATGTTTTTTTTTCTTTTATGTTGTAGTTTAAAGGGTATTGTTACTTTTTGTAAGACACAAAACACAAATTATACAGATTTACGTGATATTTACAGGGTTTAAAGATAATGATGGTAGAAAGTCTCCCTTACAATAATATACTACTTGCTGAGGTGCTGTGGTTTTCGAGAAATGAGCAAAAACTATTTGAGCATGTAAAACGGATTTATGCAACTCTCCTGAAAGCATTGCTCTGTGATTTTTTCAACAACAAAAATCCAAAAAATTGACGACCATTGTCACTGAAACTTCTACAGGTATATTACATACATCTTCATTCACAGTGAGTAAAGATTCAAGTCTTGGCCAAAAACTTGAACTACAAAAGGAATCAAAACCCCTTAAATTAATTTGAACAGCAGTGTGATCTACAGGGCCATTTAATTCATTTCTTAAATCGTCTCAGCTCCCTGAGGACTATTACAGCCTATGGAACATGCGATACTAAGCTAAATCAATCACAATAACCATCTCTGCCCTCACAGGTACCCATTTATACCCCTGGGTGGAGAGAAGCAATTATAGTTAAGTGTCTTGCTCAGGGACACAAGTGTCACGACCGGGATTCGAACCCACACTCTGCCGAACAGAAACACCAGAGCTTGAGTTTGGTGCTCTTATCTGCTCAGCCACAGCACCCTACTGATCCACACCATTCATAGCTTCGAACATCTTACCAAAAATGTCTCTCTTTTGTCTCTTTGTCTCTCTCTTAGTGTGATGTGCCTTGCAACGAGGGTAGGCGTCATCGAGACGTGACGTGCATCAACGATGAACAAACAGAGCTTGAGGAGAGTGAATGTGCTGGGAAGACCAAACCGGCCAATCAGGAGATTTGCGATATGGGACCCTGCATCAGCAACTGGTTCGTCTCTGAGTGGAACGATCTGGTAAGTTTTGGTTTTGGTTTTGGTTTTTTTCAATTCAAAACTCACATTTTATTTCCATACTTCATGAAAATTTAAAAAAAACAGTACGTAGCCAAAACAATCATTTTTAAAGAAGTAACCCATAAGAAAATCTCTTTTTACAATGAACAGTAAGTATGTAGGTATCATCTCAAAGCCGAGGCTTGTGGTAAGATGCCTGATTGACAGACAAATATAACATCAACAGGAACAAGAATGACGGACAGACACTGGTTGAAATTATCACTTGACATTTGTGGTCTTTCTTTTAGCGTAGCCCTACACTGATATTAACTTGTAATAAAATGATGATGGGTTTTTCTTAAAAAAGAAAGCTTTTTAAAGATGTCGCCATAGTCAGCTGGGCCCAACTTCACAGAAAAATCCTGCTTAACAGAAACTGGTTGTCAACCCAAATTCCATCAAGTTTACATTACACTGTTGCAACTGGTGCCCCCCTCAATTGTTGCCTACCAAAGAAACAGTGCCCCTATCTGTCCTGCCGAATGGAATAAAAACACCAAATAAGATGAAACTTAGAACTTTTAACATTTATAACCATTTGGTTTAATGTTTCTACCCCAAAAGACCGGTTTTTTGTCATCAGTCCCCCTTGAGAAGAATAATTTGTGGAGCAAACAAACATTTTTTCTTTTACAGTGTTCCTCAGAATGTGGCGGTGGTCACAAGAGTCGTTATGTCGTCTGCTCAACAGAAGGTACTACTGAAGTCTTACATGACGACGCCTGCAACACTATCACTAAACCAAGAACTTCAAGGACATGTAATAACATGCCTTGCGGTGCGGTGTGGCTGACATCAGAATGGAACCAGGTATGTGGAGAACATGTTTGCCCCAAATACCGGAGAACAGTCTTTGGGAAAAATAAACGAAGCTAGGCCGATTTCATAGAGCACTATGATTCATCTTGAGATGAGTTGGCATTATCACCATAGTGATTTGTATTGTGGCATCAAACTTTGCTTAGCAATTAAGATTTGTTACACAATTAAGATCAATCTTAACTCTTTGTGAAATCGGCCCCTGGACAGATAATATTTGTGAAACATTGTGAGAATCAAGGACACAAGTCTCATGACCAGGATTGGAACCGATACACTGGATAAGTTCCCAATATCTGTTTTTCACAAAACCGGCTTACAGTATTCTCTTGTCTCTCTCTAACCCTGTCAGTGTTCCGTAGAGTGTGGAGACGGCAGCCAGACTCGTATGGTGCTCTGTGCCGGTGCTGATGAGCCTCATATTGTCGTCAATGAAGAGCAGTGTGCCATGAAGCCCAAGCCGACCGAAACACAACCCTGTAAACTCAAGGAATGTGTCTCTATGTGGTTCAATTCCGATTGGACTCAGGTAAATGGAGACTGTAAGGCTGCAACTACGGCTATAGATTGCCCACGTCTCGTCCTTCAGATGGGACGTAAAGCCGTTGGTCCCATGTGTTGTGTAACGCATGTAAAAGAACCCAGTGCACTTAATGAAAAGAGAACGGGTTCGCCCCGGTGTTCCTGGCTTTGGCTGCTGTATGTGCCGTAGCACCTTGTAAACCCTTATAAGGTGCTACATAATTAGGTCTCAGAATTCATCACTGCAATAACCTATCTTTCTGAAAGTTTGTGTATACTCAGCGCCTTGAGTACCTTGTTTGGTAAATACGTGCGCTATATAAGACTTCGATGTCATTATTATTACGGCTGAGAAACTCTTCAACAATGGCAAACGCACTGATCTAGCTGGAGCTGTAGCCAAAGTCACCGTTTCGGTGCCTTTGGTGAGTGAGTGAAGGGGAATGGGGGTTATGGCAATTTTGTCTTATCCGATGGACGCAACAAAAATGGTTAAATATTGTGCTAAATAAGGACACAAGTGTCGCGATCGGAACTCGAACTCGCACTCTGCTGATTAGAGGGGGGGGGGGGGGGGGGGGATACACCATAGTTTGAGTCCAGTGCTCCTATCCGCTTTGACTTTCTTCATGGGATGGTCAGAGGTGACTCTGGAAATAGTGAAGGTAAAGCGAGACCTGTGAAAAAAATCCTGAAATCAGAAGAAGAAAAAACAGACAAATCACAGTCGGCTGTGAGAAACTGAAACCCCTAAGATGTTACTAGTATCAGTCACCCTAAGACATGTTTCTCCTTGTAACGTTTCTAATCATTAGGATAATGCAAACAAATAATTAATGGCCTTTCTCAAAAGCTAAATGGCAACACAACACAAACAGACAAGTATACTGGTGTACATTGGTCAAGTGGAAAGAAAGCACACTTAGAAGGAGCAAAGGATGAACAATGAAGAAGGAGACAAAGGGGGCCAGGGGCAGATTTCGCAAAGAGATAAGTCTTATCTAGAGTTAGGACGAGTTACTCATGCCTCAAGTTTTTAAAAACTCCTAAAGACTCCTAAGTCTGGTCCTAAATTTAATTCAGGACTTTCTTTGTTAAATGGACCCCAGGGCAGATTTCACTAAACTTGTTGAAATTGAACGCAAGCGCGACGCAAACCACAAAATCCATCGCAGTTGCGACGGGCTGCATTTTCGATTTCACTAAGGTATTTTTGTGACCGATTTTATTTACGATTTATATAGAAACCTTTACCTTGAACGAGGCTCTCGCAGGATTATTTGACCTTTGACCCTTCATCGCAGCAGTTTTGCATGAAAACTAAAAAAGAACGTCCGCCATTTTTTCAAGAAAACATGTTGAAATTGGCCTCGTTGGAGTCGTTGGTTGGGATGCAGAAAAGCGCTATATAATAATATATAGGTTTAATCTGAAAAGATCAGCCACACAGAATTATGTGCCACAAAAACCATTGAACAAAGTTTAGCAAAGAGCAAATACAGCCAATTCGTAACGTGTAGTCAGACAATCAAATGAAGACTCATAAATATTAAAGGAAACTTACTACTATGCTGGTCTGTGAGTGATGTAAACACAATGGTAGAAATACGTCAGAAAAGTTATAAAAACGCTGCTATCTTGCAGTTTATCGTGACCACACAATGTGCATGCGATCAAAATACTCAAAAACAAAAGTGTTACAATTAAGCAAACCACTAAAAATCAATAATTAACTGTGCCAACATAAGCAACTAACTACACACGACAAGCGCGCCTGCATTATATATCGGATAGGTTTGTTCTATGTCACAGAAAATACGTTCTCTTTTTTTTGCATGCAGAGAGCCAAGCAGTATTCACGTACAGCAGATGCATTGCTGTTGAATTTTACGATGGATTTGAGTTTTGCGTCTACTCGAGAGCGCCCGCAAAAATCAATCGCAAATTCGCCCATTTGCGATGGGCTTGCGACGGGCTTGCGATGGATTTCAAAATGTCCGACTTTAGTGAAATCAGTTTTTTAAATCCGTCGCAAATTTGCAACTGATTTCGCGATTTGCGATGGATATTGGCTGTTTGCGATTGATTTAAAGTTTAGTGAAATCGGCCCCAGGGGTAGAGGGAAGGGTTTGGAGAAATGATGACTTCAAGACTTGATCAAACCGCGTATTTTTTTTAATTAGATTTCTTTTTTTCCTGTCCTATTGCAGTGCTCAAGAACATGCGGAGGAGGGCAGAGGAAACGAGATGTCAAGTGTCTGGACACCAACATGAGTCCGAGTACCGGTTGCGATGAGTCGTTGAGACCGTCTGCCACACAATCATGTAATATACAACAATGCACCACTAATATACCAGGTAAGTCACATGATCTCAACGGCACTGGAGTGCGTTTTCACAGTCGTGACCAATAACTGTTCCAGTCAACGGCCAGCGATCAACCAAATGGCAAGTTCAACCGAAACAGTTATTGGTTACGACCTCAAAAACGCATGCATGGATTGCCTCGTGAAGTTAAAATTTGATTTTTGTAAATGGTGAGGGGAGTGTAGGGTAGCTTGAACATCTTATGTCACGCTTCGAGGCTAGTGAATAAAGCTAGATTCCTGCCTTGGGCAATTGGCCGAATCCTGCCAGATGGACATTTTACCTCATAAATTCACAGTCGCAAGCTACATCACCTTGAAAGCTTACATCAATGCATGTTTATTCAATGAAATCATTATTATAACACACTGAAGACACACCAGGGCCCATTTTCATAGAGCTGCTATGCACAAAAATTGCTTAGCATGGAAGTTCTTCCTTGATAAAAACAGGATTACCAACCAAATTTCCATGTGTTGCATATTGCTTGTTACTGGTATTCAGCTGTTGTTTGCTTGTCCTGAAAATCACAAGGAAATTTGGTTGGTGATCCTATTTTTATCAAGGCAAAAATGTCATGCTTAGCAAATTTTTGTGCTTAGCAGCTCTATGAAATTGGGTCCTGGTTTGGGTTAGGGTACAATATGCTGCATATTGAGCACCAAATGTTGAACCATTTACACTAAGTGGAGGAGATAGAGTAATTTCCAGTCTACTCCGTGTCCTTTTTGACCTCTTCAACCAAAGCTAGGTGACACACCTGCCTGGAAATGCTTTAAAGGTGTTTGAAATTATGAAACATTAGTAATCCAAATTACTCTGGACAGCTTTAAAAAAAAAAAGGTTTAAATAAGATAGAAAGAGATCTGCCGTTGATTTCACCAAACTCTTCTTAACTTAGGATTGATCTTAGGACTTAGGACGAGTGAAGTTCCGTATCCAAAGACGAAGGACGCATTGAACCCATCCTAAGTTAGGACGGGTCTCTCGTCCTAACTCGAGATAGGATTAATCCTAGTGTTTCGTGAAATCGGCTGCGGTTATTTAGTGTAGGAACTGGACACCTTTGGTAAATGTCAAAGACCAGTATTCTCACGTGGTGTGTATCCCAACAAATGCATCAAATAACAAATCTGTGGAAGTTTGGGCTCAAGTAGTCATCGAAGTTGCAAGAGAATTATGAAAGGAAACAACCTTGTTGAGAGACAAGGGTGTTTTTGTTTCATTATTTTCTTGTAACTTTGATGACCATTTGTCTAAAAAAATTCACGGATTATGTCATTTATGCGTATTTGTTGATACACCAAGTGAGAATACTGAACTTTGATAATCACCAAAAGTGTCCAATTACCAAAAGTGTCCAACACCCCCAATGTGTGTTGATTATTAACGACCCATTCTTATTTCTCTCTCCTGTTTCCTGTTTCCAGGGAGCGACTGTCGAGACAAGTTCCCGTACTGCGAGAAAGTTGCCAAAGCACGTCTCTGTACCTACATGTACTACAGGAGCAACTGCTGTTACTCATGTTTCAGTCACTCCAGATGATACAAAAACTCCTCCCATCAGTACCAGTCGATGTCCGAAACCGTCAAATAAACATTTAGGGTTTTCTTCGTCTTCTTCTTCTTCTTCTTTCTTCAGGGAGTAAATTTTTTTGACACTTTAATTTTGTCTCGTTGATTAAAAAAGAGAGACAAAAGTTATTGCAGATTGCTATGATTACAAGCCAAACATTGTAAGCGGAGTTTGGTACTGTTGATCAAATCTAGAATTTGTTTGATTGGTATTTACTTAGATTTTGGGCGGGAGGGGTGGTCATACAGTTGGAAAGTCGTAGGTTCTCATTTAAAAAAAGTTAAAAGTTCAGGAAAGTTACAACTTTGGTTTTTGAAATAAATCATGCTGCGTTGAATCCAGGCTTCAGTAAACGATAAAAAAAAAAAAATCGATATTGTTTATCTCAAAATATATAACCTATAGACGATGTGACCTATGTTTACATTCAAACCGCCCTGTATTGACAAAACACTGTACACGTCATGTTTCGCCGGACAAAAAGGCACGTAGTCACGGTAAGATTGCGTGTACTTTCTAGCTTGCTGCCAAAACACAAAGGATTTGCCCGGCGGTATGCGCGCGAATAATGTTATGGTTTTCGAGTGACGTCAGAGGTCACATCATCTATACTAGACATTTAAATCTGGTTATTTATCACACCATGGCTAATCTCTCTCAAATCTAATGCTCATTATCAACAAAATGTATACATACCGACTATTGTGAGGCAAATATTGTTTTCCTGTTTCTAAGAAGTAGTCGTTTAAATGCTATGTGATCTTTACTAAATCAAACCTTGCTTAGTGTGGTACTTCAGATTTAAGTCTGGAAAGATCTTAATCCATCAAGCCTTTTCTCCCTTTTGAGGGAGTGTTGGCTCAGAAAAGAACCGGTTTGGCTTCCAGGGGACCAAACCGGTTCTTTTCGGAGCCAACACGCTCTTAAAAGAGAATGATTACATTGTTGTACCCCCCAAGTTTACTATTATTAATACTTTACACCATACAAAGCTTCAAACATCTCTTAAGCTTTTTCAAATGATTACACAGTGTTTCAAATTGTCCTAATCTTGCATAATCACTATTCAGTAAAGTAGGAGACACTTTGTGACTAACAGGATGCATCAATATCCACCCATGACCTTCTTATTGCCATAAAATGAAAATCAAGTTGCGAGACATTTTTAGCTGAAATGGCCTTCTTTCCGAGTCGAATGTTCATGACATGAATGATGGATACGGGACTCTGTCAGGCCAGTGTTAAATCAAACTAGAATCTTTGACCTTTATCACAGGGCAGCTATCTTGAATTTCTCATATTGATATCAATTTATTACCAAACCAAGACTGGACGAACAAAATAGTCTGGTTCCTATTTGCAAAGTCAAATTTACAATGTAGCATTCATTATTGTTATTCGATACGAGGAACATGACCAAGATGGAGACAGCATGACAAAGGTTTATTAGAGACTATTTTGAAGCTGTTCTCGTGCTTCTTTAGCTATAAGTCAAGGTCAACTGTTGTTCTATATCTTCATGGAAAGTCGCTGTTCCAAGCCAAGTTTGCGCACTAACTATCGTTGACCAAAGTTCAACTACGTTAGCCCAAACGCTTTCTAGTTGATGATAGTTGGACTTCTCTAAAAATGGTCGACCGTCAAAATAAAATTCACCTTGGCTGAAGTTGCAACTTTATTTCCTTCTTATGGGAGTTGGTTACAATTGTCCACAACCATCTACATTTCATTGTTGAATGTTGCTTTCAGTTTAGAGTTTAATCTACACTTCAGTTTAAAGTATTTAATCATTTGATGTGTTCAGTTACCACAGAAATAAGTTGTGTCAAACTTAGCACTAGTGCAGTAGAAGTGGGTCCAGTTAATTTGTGTTATTTCTTGACCAATTACAAGGGTTTTTGGTTTGTGTTGAATGGGCTTTTGTATATACTGTTTGCCCCTACTGTGATTGCCTCTGATTGTCTGGGCGATGAATGTTTAGGACCATAATAGCTTCATTAACGTATATTTATGAATGTAATCTGCATTTATTTATTGATGTGCATTGTTTATTGTTGTTGTTTTTGTTATGGTTTTTGTTGGGGGGGGAGGGTTTAGGGAATCTTTTAAATTAAGGTTATTAAAGGGGTTGGAGTGTTCGATCGGAGCATGGTTCAGGAAAGCTCAGAGTTGATAGAACACAGTATGTGAAACGTTGTAATGACAATGTTGACTGCAACTCCAACAAAACAAACTTTGTTTGAACAAATATAAAAAGGGGAGGGATGTCGGACTTTCTTACAGATGCGAGAGGTATGGAAGACCATTGGGTAAAGTTACTTGGTTGCCATGGCATTTACAGACTCTTGTATTGGAAGAGTGAAGGATGATTTAGATGCATTTTTAAAATGAACATAAATGGATTGATTTGTTTTGTTTGTAAAAACTGTAGATATATTACTGTATATGTATTACTAAGTTTTTTTGTTATGATGAACAAACTAAAAATGTTACAAATGGTTATCATAAACTACAACTCAGTGTAGTCTATTTGATTGTGACTGATGAGTGGAATCTATAATTAATGTGAATTTTTCTTTATGAACATACATTTAGTGGACTCCCCTGGGGACTTGAGTTTCCCCAAAAAAGAAATGGCCTAATTTTTAGGCCATACAAGTACAGGAATAAGACACTTTTACCAATTGTTGTCATATTCCTGCTATGCAATAGTGATCAAAATAGTTTTTTAGAAGTTATGGGGTAAGCTCAGGGGTAAGTTCAGCATCTTCGTTGAATTTGGGCCACAAATTAAAAAATCACAAGGGGTAGTAAGTTCGACATTTTCGTTGAATTTTGGTAAAAAAATAAAAACATCACAAGGGGTAAGTTCAGCATTTTCGTTGAATTTGGGCCCAAAATTGAAAAAAAAATCACAAGGGGTAAGTCAAGCATTTTCTTAAATTTTGGGCCCAAATTGAAAAAATCACAAGGGGTAAGTTCAGTATTTTCATTGAATTTGGGCCGAAAAATGAAAACATCACAAGGGGTAAGTTCAACATTTGTTGAGTTTGGGCCCAAAATTGAAAAAATCACAAGTGATAAGTCAAGCATTTCCTTTAATTTTGGGCCCAAATTGAAAAAATCACAAGGGATAAGTCAAGCATTTTTGTTGATTTGGGCCAAAAAATAAAAAATTTACAAGGGGTAAGTTCAGCATTTTTATTGAATTTGGGACGAAAAATGAAAACATCACAAGGGGTAAGTTCAGCATTTTCATTTAATTTGGGCTTAAAATTGAAAATATCACAAGGGGTAAGTCAAGCATTTCTTGAATTTGGGCCCAAAATTGAAAAAATCACAAGGTGTAAGTTCAGCATTTTCATTGAATTTGGGACGAAAATTGAAAAAATCAAAGCATTTTCATTGAATTTGGGACGAAAATTTAAAAAATAACAAGGTAGTAAGTTCAGCATTTTCGTTGAATTTGGGCCCAAAATTGAAAAAATCACAAGGGGTAAGTCAAGCATTTTCATTGAATTTGGGATGAAAAATGAAAACATCACAAGGGGTAAGTTCAGCATTTTCATTTAATTTGGGCTTAAAATTGAAAATATCACAAGGGGTAGTAAGTCAAGCATTTCTTGAATTTGGGCCCAAAATTGAAAAAATCACAAGGGGTAAGTTCAGCATTTTCATTGAATTTGGGACGAAAATTGAAAAAATCACAAGGGGTAATTCAAGCATTTTCATTGATTTTGGGCCGAAAAATGAAAAAAATCACAAGCATTTTCATTGAATTTGGGACGAAAATTTAAAAAATAACAAGGGAGTAAGTTCAGCATTTTCGTTGAATTTGGGCCCAAAATTGAAAAAATCACAAGGGGTAAGTCAAGCATTTTCATTGAATTTGGGATGAAAATTGAAAAAATCACAAGGGGTAAGTCAAGCACCTTCTTTCAATTTGGGCCTAAAATGAAAACATCACAAGGGGTAAGTCCAGCATTTTCGTTGATTTTGGGCCAAGCATGTTCAACATTTTCTTTGAATTTGGGCTGAAAAATGAAAAATTCACAAAGGCAAGTTCAGCATTTTTGTTCAATTTGGGTCAAAAATTGACAAAACCACAAGGGGTAAGTTCACTATTTTCAGGGAATTGGGGCAGAAGAATGGAAAAATTACAAGGGGTAAGTCCATCATTTTCGATGAATTTGAGCTGAAAATTGAAAAAAAGTGTTGACTTTTGCCTTGAAAAAGACTGGTTTTTGAACACAAAGGTGACTTCTGGTGAAGTATGAATCCATTATCCTTTACAACTTCAGGTACAGGTCACACATTTCTTTCCGGAAAGCTATGTCCCACTTTGTGAATAATCCACTGGGAGTTCAGGGCTTTTTGGAACACGGCAATTAGTGTAAGGAAATTGATCAAGTGTGTTATGACACCAAGGTATTTTTAGGCACAAAATATTTGCATTGCTCCAGGATTGGGACAGTGAACATTCATAACAGCATTTTTTATTTCATAAATGAACAATTTCCATTTCACCAAAACTAATTAGATTGGTAAACAAGTTTTCCAATTATTATATTGGCATGAAATTTATTTATAGATTACAAAGTGAAATATTTTGTCCGTCTCCTTAAAGACACTGGACACTTTTGGTAGCAGTCAAAGACCAGTCTTCTCACTTGGTGTATCTCAACATCTGCACAAAATAACAAACCTGTGAAATTTGAACTCGATTGGTTGTCGAAGTTGCCAAATAATAATGGAATAAAATACACCCTTGTCACACGAAGTTGTGTGCTTTCAGATGCTTGTAATTCTGAGGTCTCGAAATCAAATTCAAATATTTTAGTGAGAAATTACTTCTTTCCCCCAAACTCTGTTTTAACTATCAACAGCTCCCCATTACTCATTTCCAAGAAAGGTTTTATGATAATAATTATTTTGAGTAATTACCAATAGTGTCCAGTGCCTTTAAGGAATCAAATGCAGATTATTGATATCAATTTTATGTCTTACCTCTTGTCTCTGGGTTGACAGTCCACTGAATCCTAATGACTATTAAAATACCTTTGCGGTAATTATATTCAAATACTGAAAAATAAAATATTTATAGCTTATTTTTAAAAAGTATTGTCAAGATTTGAATTTGTCTTGCTGTCACAAGTTATGTGTTTTTAGCCTTTTTTTTTCTATTCGTTTTTTTTTTTAAGATACAAACATTCATTCAATTACTTCAGCAAATACAAAACCTTATTTCATAAAACTAAACAATAGAAAATTCCTTGAAATAAAAAAATAAATCCTGAAATGGCAAGCATTATTTTTAAAAATCCTGAAATGGCATTAGAACTTAAGACTACTAAAATGTCTGCTTTGAAAGCAAAAGGAGTTGAAGTCTTGACCATTTTACATGTTGCCCTGATTAGATGTTATTTGGAAGTTCCTGTTTCATCTATAACAACAATAATAACCAATATGTATACAGGGCTTTTAAAGGGCATTTAAAAGCACTTCCAACTGCAACAGGCCATTTAATTAATTCAGCATCTCTCAGCTCCCACGGGAGTATACAACAAATATGCAATACTTAGCTAAATCAATCACAAAAACCATCTCTGCCCTCACAGGTACCCATTCACCCCTGGGTGGAGAGAAGCAATTATAGTTAAGTGTCTTGCTCAGGGACTCGAACCCACACCCTGCTGAACAGAAACACTAGAGCTTGAGTTTGGTGCTCTTATCCACTTGGCCACGACAACTATTTGATGAGTAAAACAATCAAATTTCAAACTTTGGCAGGTGCCTTGGGGTTGTCTACCAACAGCTGAATGCTTCTTCTATCACCCTTTAAAGTGAGTTTTTTAAACTAACCTTAGATCATTTCCATCAATTTGACATTTTCACATTATCATTTCCTTCGGTAACATCCCAATATGTTCACAAAATTTTCATTTTTACAAATCACCACTGTTTAATTAATAAAAATACAAATAATACAAATAATGTACTTCCAAGCATTCATGTTATCATCTTTGTTGCAAAACACCTAGTTTTGTGTAATATTTATAATCTGTTGTACCATTAATATTGAAGATAAATTCTTGAGCAAATTTCGAGTTTGATTTGGTATTTTTGATTGTGATGGAAGTAAACATCGTCTTGAGGCAAGGCGTGCCTTATGGGTTTTGATTTGTTCAATCGTTTTGATCTTCTCAAATATTCTCAGTCATCCAGGTTTTTTTTATATTAATATTATTATAACAATATCAATATTAAATGTGGATATAAAACTAACCTGTGAAAATTTTATTTCAAAAGGCATTATTAGCGTTCCAGAGATGTCAAATAAAAATCTAAAGCAGTTATGTCCGAGCAGAGGTAGACGACTCTGTCATTGGGAAAAACACAAACTGAGAACCACTTCATGCAAAAATATTTCCCAGATTGAAACATTTTTAAATACCTCTCTCTAAGCCAACATTCATATTTCTCAAAATATTATACTTTACCAACAATTGCAGTGCTTCTGACCAAGTAAGTTGCTATGGTAATAAATTGTTTGAGTAATTACAAAATGTATACCTTCCATTTAATACTGGCTTATTCGAATGTAAAGAGTCGTCTTCTTGGGATGCTGTTTATTTACATGACCACACATCGCTTGATTCCTCTCCTCTTTCGTGGGCCATCATTATAACCTAAATTGAAAATAAAGAAAAGAAACATCAAAAGGTGTTATATGGGATTGGTATGGATAAAAAGCATTATTATTTAAGTTTCATAATAATAATAATATAAGTTGTCACACAAGCGCGAGTGGAATACGGAAAAATATAGCGCGTCTGCTGGGACGCAGACGCGCTATATTTTCCGTATTTCCACGAGCGCGCGTTTGATAACGTATTTATCTTCAAGCAAACTTGGCGCGTGACATAGAACACACAATACGCATGGTAGTGATATTAGCCGTGCAATATAGGTTTTTATCACCACTCCATTCTGCGAATCTGATTGGAGGATTAGCGCGTACTTGAAGATAATAATAGTAATAATTGTAGTAAAGACTTGTAGTGCGCACAAATCCAACCTGCTGGTTGTTTAAGGCGCAGTAAAAACAAAAACAAAACGAAAGAAAAATAGACACAACAAAATTTGTCCTTGAAACCTGTGACATGCGATAAGTTTTGAGAAGAGATTTGAACGTTGTGGTAGAGAGACAAGATCTACGATTAAGTGGTAGAGGACAGTTCCAGATGCGAGGCGCATCTGAAGAAAAATACTTAAGTCTGAAAGCTTACTGATTCTTAAGTTCATACAAAAATCATGGTTTTCTGTGAAATATTCCTGTGAAATGAAGTCATACCCGGGTAAACTGTATCTGAGAACCTTCAAACCATTGGACACTTTCGGAACAGAAAAAAAGAAAATAGTTCACAGATTTAAAAATAACCTACAGGGTTTACAGAAGATAATGGTGAAAGACTTCTCTTGAAATATTATTCCGTTAATGCTTTACTTTTTGAGAAAACATTAAAACAATTATCAATTCTCGATATCGAGAATTACGGATTTATTTTAAACAAATGTCATGACACGGCTAACGTGCATAAACAAGGGTGGGTTTTCCCGTTATTTTCTCCCGACTCCGATGACCAATTGAGCCTAAATTTTCACAGGTTTGTTATTTTATATATAAGTTGTGATACACGAAGTGTGGGCTTTTTAAAAATAATGTTTACCGAAATCTAAACCAAAATTTTTCACAGGTTTGCATTCCATGTGAAATGGTTTGTCACACAAATACAAGCACCGTATTTTTTTAGCTCTACCAATCTAGCCTTATTTCAAGACACTCCTGTTATGAATAAGTTCCTAAGATCCATTGCCACAAGAGGGCGCTCTCACCAGAGACCACTATCATAGACCTTATCGCAAATACTCAGTATTATAATAATAATAATAATAGTAGTAAAAGTTTATAAAGCGCCAAATCCATCGAAAGCAATGCTCCATGGCACATACAGATAAACATTTAAATCGGATAAAAGTTGAGTGCAAGACTAAAATAATTCTTTTTAAATCTTACACCCACCTTGTCTGTACACTACTGGTTTTCTTTTCCAAACGTCTGTTTCACTGCAGTAAGTAAAAACTGGGACTTTTGATTCGTCTAGTTTGGGGTCCCACCACGGTAATGCTACATAGTTGCCTTTTTTGGTCTGCAAAAAAAAAGAATCAAAAATTGAAGTAATTATTGGTTATATCTGTTGGCATAAAAACTTAATTGGTAACAAGCAATGATAAAACATTGTGAGAAACGGCTACCTCTGAAGTAACGTAGTTTTTGAGAAAGAGGTAATTCTCATTTCTCATTCAAGCCTGAAGACTTTTATTAGGCATCTGGAAGCACATTTTGTGCAACAAGGGTGTTTTTCTTTCATTATTCTTATGCAATTTCAAAGACCAATTGAGTTCAAATTTTCAGAGATTTGTTATTTTATGCACATGTAGTGAAACACCAATTGAGAATACTGGTATTTGACAATTACCAAACGTGCTCAGTGCCTTTTACCACCAGAATTTGAAGCTCTAAACCACACTGCCATGACACCCTATATAAACCTGAACACTCTTCGACAATTTTTCACAGGATAAAAAAACCCATTGTCAAACAAAATAACTAACCTCTTCAGCTGCTCCGGCTTCAGCTGTTTCCTCCTTCTTCTCGATCTCATCCTCAGTTGTAGAAGGTTTATCCTTCAGCTGCTTGAACATGTCTGTCAGTTCCTCCGTCATGCGACCGTCTTGTGTGACTTCCTCCGCGTACTGCTGGAGCTGAGCCTCCCCAGCCTCACGATAACAAACTACATGGAAACAAGTTATATGATGCATCATTACACAACTCATAAAAAGGAACATCTCCTTTACTAACTTCAGAGACCCTTTATTTAAGTGTAACTGTTTTTCAATGTTCACCCGAGTACCAGTTATTATCAGCTGCTAGTCAATGGTCATTTTGAGATCTTGGCCAATAGACCCCATGCACAACGCAGAACACACGTCCGAAGAATGCGCGTCTACAATTTCCCGCCTTTCTGTGAGTCAATTTCTATGAGCAAATTGACTCCCAAAGTGGCGGACAGGATGGCCATGTATAGATGCTTTGCGCACTGTGCAAGGGGTATATAATGAAATTGGATTGTCTGACCATGGCTTCATGCCAAGCAGTTTAAGCTAGGTGTGTACAATTTGCGTTTACAATTTCCACCTTTATGTGAGTCAATTTCTTTGAGCATATTTTTATCTCCCAAATTGACTCCCAAAATGACCGACAGGATGGCCATGTATAAGTGCTTTGTGCATTGTGCAAGGGGTCTTTTAATGACAATGGAACATCTGACCATGGCTTTGTGCCAAGCAGTTTTAGCTAGGTGTGTACGTTTGGTAAAGACACTAGACACTATTGGTAATTAATCAAAATAATTGTAAGCATAAAAACCTACTTGGTAACAAGCAATGGAGAGAAAAGGATCCCTCTGAAGTAACAGACATGTAGTTTTTGAGAAAGAGGTAACTTCTAACTAAAAGAGAAATTATTTGTATATATTTATATTTTTGTATCTTCTTCGTAATATTTTTAAATGTTATTTTTTGTGAGTGTACACTACAATTTCCGATGTTTTAGGCTTTTAACTTTTTAATGTTGGCTGAATAAATAATTATAATTATAATTCTAATTCTAAATCTTAAAAGGCTTCAGGGTTGAAGCCTTTTATTATGCATCTGAAAGCAAACAAATTTGTGCAACAAGGGTGTTTTTTCTTTCATTATTCACTTGCAACTTAATTTTCACAGATTTGTTATTTTATGCAGGTGTTAGGATACACCAAGTGAGAAGACTGGTTTTTGACAATTACCAAAGGTGTCCAGTGTCCTTAAAACCACAAAAGTCAAGCAAAACCTCATGTTCCAGTACGCAGTCAGTGTAGCTAAATGATGATACTGATAAATCCTGAAACTCACCAGCAAGGAACATGTCCGTAAGGCAGTTAAAATGTGCAAACTTGATATACGCCCCTCTAGATTTCTCAGCTAGTTCCTTGTAGAAAGGTGTAAACTCTGTTTGGTCGTAGACTTGAACTCCATAGACCTATACGAAATAGGAACAAAAAAACGAATGAAATGAATCAACATTCAACAAAGGTGAACATAACATGTTCCAGCAGGGCAAAGGGGAATGCTGTTTTCAGCTCTAGAATTTAAAAACAGGAAAACTTCTTTTTGCTAAGAGCGGTCTAGTTCACCTGACCCAACCTCTGGTGTTGTCAGCAGCAGAGTGTGGCTTTGCATTCCTCTTCATGACAATGGGAGACTTTCTAGGACGATAGAGGGCAGCAGACTTACCGGGTAAATCCATTATTCTCAGAATTATGTTCAGACCTACGTAAACAATGGAAATTTACCCGGTAAATCTGCTGCCACCTACTGTTGGAAAGTTTCCTACTGTGCCATTGAGCATGGCACTTAACCATAACTTCTTTGTACAAAGTTATGAAACCTGTGGTTCATTCTGCTCTACCAGCCGGGCTCCTAGTGGATGATACCCATGCTTACATCCTTACGAACAGTGAATGGGGAAACCCTGTTCCGGCCCCAGGAGTAAGTAGCAATGTGCCCCTAGTGACGGTTGTGACCAAGTTGTGGACCGCTAAACCACCAAACTCTGAACATTAGACCTCAAGTTCTGAACCCAGACATACCTTGATTTCACGCTGACAGAGCCTATCCAGTTCATCATGCCAGTTGATGTGTTGGTCTGTGAAGCTGACTTCATGGGGTTTCACATCACCAATGATGACCAAGGCTTTGGCTGCATCTTCACTCCATGATAGGTCATGTGCCTTGTGCAATACCCATTCATAGCACTACAATGGGGGTGGAGACGTCAACAAATGTAAACAAAAAAATTCATATAGCCTATATGTATGTACATAGTTAACAATAAAAATAGAAACATCTTTGGAAAGAAAATCAAAGTAAACATTACAAATTAAATCAACTACAATTAGAAAAAGAAACAAATTAAGCATTTACTAACAATAGGTGCCATTTATTTGTTATACTCACAGCATTTGGACCTTCTCCACCTGTTCTGGGCACATTATTGATGTACTCAAGAAGTTCTTCAAGGTTTGAGGTCAGGTCGATGGAGCGAACCACGTAAGTTTCATAGTCACAGAAGTCACCGTGAGACATGATTCCAATACGGATCTTGGGAATGTCCCGCAGTAAACGAGTTACAGTCTGGTCCAGCTTACTCCTTACCTGCAAAGAATGGAGAGACAAGAGGTCCTCTTTTATTATTTCAAAAGGTGGTTGCGTTTTTTTTGAGATATCGCAGAAAAATCTGGAGCCAATATGAACATGCAGGAAGATTAATCCCCAATAAGAATACACAATCTAAAAAACGTTACGCAGTAACGCCTCTCCGATTCAAATTTCAGTGCATAAAAACTTGTGAATTTTTACAAAACCACATCACTTCAAAGTGAAATGTTTCTCAAAAATGCATTACTATCGCAAGCTGCCGTAGGCTTCTAACCAAAAGTTTCCAGCCACTCATTTTAAGAGTGATTACCAAACAAAAACATTCCCTTTAACAGTAAAAAACAAAATATGGACAGCAGAAGAGGCACTCTTTTCTAGGTGGACGAGTATATGCTGACAGAAGCAGCCTAAACAACTCTTGAAGGACTAGTAAGAATGGGGTATATCAGGTTGTGAATTTCGCTCTTGAAGGACTAGTAAGAATGGGGTATATCAGGTTGTGAATTTCGCTCTTGAAGGAAGGGGCACAGTAGTTTTCCACTGGTAAGGGGCACTTCTATGAGGAACATGTAATTTTGTAATAGCTGTTAGTGCTGCAGGTTTCCTCGAGGCATGGGATACAAAACAAATGTAGCCTTCCATATGTCTTCTTCACTAATTGTTTTTTATTATTATACTTATGTTACCCTCCCCAGGCTGATGGGGTTTGTTCCAGTTTCGGAATATAATAAAATACAATACAATAAAATAAAATCAATCATTTGAGGCCTGGAATATTATGTACATCAATCCTTTGATATCTTTACCTCAGTGAGGGAACCATACATGCTGCCTGTTGTATCAAACGAGAAGACAACCTCAACATCCTGGTCTGTACCAAAACCTTCTGCAAATGTAGCCATCAGCTCCTGAAATTTAAACCATGCAAGCATTTCATGATAAATTTATCCCAAACTGCTGCTTTTTGAAATAAAGATAATTACAATAATAATAGTTATAGCAAAACTGATACTGTGCAAATATCCATCGATAGAGTGCCTACAATAATACAACACAGTAATTTACAAAATTTACAAATTTATGAAAAATGATGATCCTATTCTAATGAGCAAGAAAAGAACTGAGACATCTTTAAACACATTTGATGTCTCAGTCCCTTAAGTACTTAAAAGTACTTAAGGGACTGTTTGGAGATGTTTGAAGTTTGAAGAGTGTGTGAGGATGTTTGAATATGCAGTGGTAACAAATTCCACAAATGAGGAGCAGCTATGCCCCCCAAATTCTTTTGAAATGTCGCTCAAAAAAGTTTAGGGGCTCCAAATGGCGCGCTATGATTGTGAAACTACTTCCTCTGATGTAAATTTCTTCCATATCTGTTATAGAAAACTTAAGTCTACTCGATAGCCATTTCATCATTGCCTGAAATAGCACTCTCTTGTATACTGACCGTTGTCATGAACCTACGAGTTGGGGCATGTGGCAGCTAGTCTGTGTAGCGTTATGCGCAGCTGATGTAGAGAAATAACCTTGAATTCAAGTCTAACACTGATGTTGTAACTCAATAACAAAAAAATTGAAACCACACAATTACAAACTGATGTGCACACAAATGCTTTTTTTTGTTAGTTGGACTAAAGGTTCTTCGTACATAGTTAATTCATTGATTGAGAAACAAATTGTCACACAAGATCTTACATCAAGAGCTGCTTGGTCGAGGTCTTCTTCTGGGGGAACAGCGACGGGATCACCTGCAGGGGCCTGCTCAACCAGTTTCAGGGAAGACTCATCTACAATTCCTAGATCTTGGGCAATATTGTTCTCACCCACCAAGTTTTTTCCATTCAACTGCCAGGAAAACATCAGAAATCAAAGTTAAGCAAAACTACAACTTCGAATAATTAATAATAGCATGCTTTTATTTCAATGCGCTTTACATTAGTAGCCAATTGAGTCCAAATTTTCACAGGTTTGTTATTTTATGCATGTTGGAATACACCAAGTGAGAATACTGGTCTTTGAAAAATTACTGAGGTGTTGTCCAGTGCCTTTAAATTGAGGGTTTAAAACTTATCATTGACAGAAAGAACTTCCTGAAAGATTAAAGTTCAATACTTACTTGTAACCTTGTGTTGATTTGGGGATCGTATTGGCCGAGCTTTTCCCGCCGGTCTTTTATCCTTAGCATGATTTCCTTTAGCTCTGTGACATTTTGTATTACCAGAGTGATTGTGTCTCCACTTGGGCATTGCACATGCACTGTCAGTGACTTCGGTTTTATGATCTGGCAGAGACAGAAGAAGAAAATTGACATGATAACTAATGATATGTTTATTATTATTATATATGACTGTATTCCTTCCTTTAAATGGTTGAGACTTCTTTCTCCAAATATCCGAGGAATAAATTAATTGCTAAAAACTACATAAAATGTGATTTTGTTAAATGCCTTACATGAACATGATAAACAGGCCTACACAAAGAAGTGCTGACAGCCTTTAAGATCGCCTCAGTCTAGGCCTAGATCATCACCAAATTGATGCAAAGGAGAAACACTTGGTGGCAGCAGACCACATTGTACGATCTTTTATTCTTATTTTTTTGTAAATTATTAAACGGTCTGTATGGTCTGTATGATCAGAGTGGCTCGGTGGTTTCTTTCCCTGCCTTTCATCCCCTGTGGACTAGAGCCTCGCATATGGATTTGGTATTGGTCCCTACCTGATTGCATGGCCCCATTTGCATTTCCTCCCAGATCTAAAAATGAAAACCTCTTCCCATTTCCTATAACCCATCCTAAAACTGGCACAAATTGTGCTGCTAAATGTGAAAAAAACAAAAAACAAAAAACGAGGCAATCATTGAAAATAAAACAGAGAAGAGAACATGATGTACAGTAGGGGACTATGATTTCACCCTGTATCCCCCAAAGGGCCTCTAAATACAGTAGTTTCACAGCTGAGCAAGGTCCCTGGCTGTGGGGTGGGTTTGGTAGATGAGTAACTTATCTGTCATGCTCACTTCCTATGTGTAGGTTGTATTTCCTGCAACGCCTATTCCTACACGTATTCCATTTCCGTTCTTATCATAAAAGACCTTGGCTTTGTTTTTGTAATTCACAATATGACCAGTGTACAAAGTGTCTGAATATCAAAAACCCAATCCTGTAAATCTGTACACAATGTTAACAAGATGTCGCTATAAAAGTTAAACTTATTCTGCATGTTTACATTAAAGTTTGATTTTCTTGACAATACCAAAACAGAAAACAAGAATTATATGCTTAAAGGCAGTGGACACTATTGGTTATTACTCAAAATAATTATTAGCATAAAACCTTTCTTGGTGACGAGTAATGGGGAGAGGTTGATGGTATAAAACATTGTGAGAAACGGCTCCCTCAGAAGTGCCATAGTTTTCGAAAAAGAAGTAATTTTCCACAATTTGATTTCGAGACCTCAGATTTAGAACTTGAGGTCTCAAAATCAACCATCTAAACGCACACAACTTCGTGTGACAAGGGTATTTTTTCTTTCATTATTATCTCGCAACTTTGATGAATGATTGAGCTCAAATTTTCACAGGTTAGTTATTTTATGCATATGTTGAGATACACCAACTTTGAAGGCTAGTCTTTAACAATTACCAATAGTGTCCACTGCCTTTAATATATAGGCCTAGTTGCTCCTAATCACATCTGTCACTCAGTGACCTCAAGGCGCTTCAACGTTTAGTTATTTTCCTGCAAGGTATTGTGGAGCTCAGTTTTGAAGTAATGGTTTACAAGGTGCTGTGGCATTATAATATGCAGCCAATCAACTAAGATCTGGGGAAAACCTACTCCTAGAACTATGAGGTTCTTTCCGCTATCGCCTCCACCAGTCCAAACCCCCTCTTATCGATAAATGCACCGGGTTCTTTTACGTGCATCACATGACCTAAGGCCTTATATTCCTCCCGAATGAAGGACGTAGCAATAAAGTTTAAGTGTCTTTCTTATATTAGGCATGTGCATCAAGATCGGGACTCGTACCCACACTCTGCTGAACAGAAACACCAGAGCTTGAGTCTGGTGCTCTTCTCCCTCTGCTCGACCACGACATGACATATTTATCAAGATTTTTAAAGCCCTTAAATAATCAGGTTGAACAAAATTTGAGGTGGGTGTGAATATACATTTTATTATATAGTGACACAAACTTCGGACAAATTTTACGACCTCGCCACCAATTTCTGGCCTTTAGTTTAGATATACTGACTATAACAAAATCCATATTCCCCATCCACGATAATAATATTAATTATAATAATATAAAAAATTATAATTTATATATTTATAATCATATAAAATAAAATAAAAGTGAACAAGTGGTGGTAGGATACGGAAACTTTTCCAACAAATGTTTTCTCAAACCATCAAATTGATTTAATACTCACATCTGCCTTAAGAATGGTTTCTGGCCGGACACCGAGGTAGCCGATGGTATAATCTTTGTTGAGCACTTTGCCCGTGTACTTGAACCGTAAACAGTTGCCTGGAACCCCCTCTTCGACCGCTACTCTCTCGCACAGCTCCCGTATGGTCTCATTCTCCGACACGGGCATGTGAAAAACACGCCCCGTAGTCAGTTTCATGTACACATCAATCGTCATTTTGATGTCAAGTTATTTCAGTATAACTGCAGGAGTAAGTTGTGTGACCAAGTGAGCTTCGAACTTCTGCAGAAAACCTGTGAGGAGTTCTGTTTTTGTAGACGGATTTGGGATGTGCGTTCGCCATCTTGTGAAATACTGTTTTATGTGGAAGCCCTTAGTGCTATTTTTAGCAGCCAATCAGAAAGAAGCAACGCGTGCTGCTGCATGTGCTGAAAACGGCGACGTAATTTCTAAACATAACTTCGGCGCTTGGGCGGGGTCCCGTTTTCGGGAAGGGTGTAAAAGATATACATTGTGTTCCCCCATTGACCTTTGGTTATTAATGATTGGTTTAAAAACATTAAGTCATCCATTTGAGCCCTTTGAGGGCAGAGGTTTTATTGTAGTCATGCGGACAGGGGACCGGTAGTAGGGAGAGCAAAAAGTGCGGCGTAAACTTGCTTGCCAAATATTTTGCGTAAACTTGCTTCCCGAATATTTTGTTTTTTATATGTTCACCATGATGGCACATTCATTGACAATTTGGTTTACTATTTAATGTCAAATGCCAAATATATAATAATAATCATAATAGTAGTAAAATAACTGGAAAAACACCTCGCTTTAATTCACATCATGCAAATGTGTTTGTTTCACACAAATTGAATTAACGAGTTGTTGGTGGGCTTTATAAAATAAGAACTGCGATGCAGGAAAGCAGAACCATGGATTAGGTCAGATAAACAAACATATTTTTAAAATAGAAATTTATTTTGTTTGGTTACACGCGAAACGGTGCACAGTTTTTTGTTTTTTTTTACATTTTCTTAGTTCAATCATTCATACACATTGCTTATCAAATGTTGTTAATGTCTGGATCTAGGCCTACTTTTAAAACCGGGGAACTCTATTTGAGCACTAAAAAGAGCATTTTAGTACAGTCTTACACTGACGTCATGGAGGCTACGTTCGATGTTTGTATGTTATACCTTTTACAATTCAAGGATAGGCCTACTGCGGCCCTGGCGAACTTGAACAATGGAGATCAGAGCATGTTAAGATTCATGTTAGTAATCAACAAACTGGTAAAACTGGAGGATAAAACAGAAAGGGAGAAATGCATATGCTTTCAAAATAATAAAGGCGTCGCCCACATCATTCTCTTCTAAACGATCCTGCCAGCTACATGTAGTTACATCGCGTGTACGGACTCGCCACAGCGTGTTTACATCGGGTAATGACATCATCGTTGTGTATGCTCTCTGCTGATTGGCTGCTAAATATAGCACAAGGGCTCCCACTTGTTTATATACAGGGAGATACCGTGCAATGGTACATGCACAAGTGTGGGTCTGTCTGTCAAAAACTGCACTTTCTGGCACTTTCTCCAGATTTCAAAGAGCAGTATATGCCCCAACAGATTGGGTTTTTTTTAATGAGAGGGGGGGGGGAGGGGCTTGTCTTTCCCTGCATGGATTTTTAGAAATAAAAAATACCTCAAGTTTCAATCATGTATATTTTTTTGTCTTTCAGGGCAATTTTAGCAAACCCAGGAACTTTTGAAACTCATGCATGGTAGTCAAAGGTTTGTAAACAATTTAAAGAAAGAATCATTGATAGTTAAATAACCATGGCAATCTTTTAACAGTTAATGGTCATCTTGCTTTATTTCCTGATTTGCACAACATTTATTTCTGTACCTACAGAAATTGAAGCACTAGTAACTTTCCCAGAGTCCTTTGAAAAAGAAAACCACGTGCATATTACTCGGGTGGGATTCAAACCCACGACGTTTGCTACACAAGAGTGATTGCCCGGTAGCTAGATCGGGAGGCAGTTCAAATCCTTTATAGATTATGGGTTCGGATACTAACCTAGTAAACATGTCTGTGGGTTTTTTTTCCCCCACTTCACACAGGACTCTGATATGAATACAATGCTTTACACATATTAGTGTAACGGTAAAACCAAATTATATCCACATCCTCAAGTTCTGAGGTGAGGACACTGATTTGAAAGGAATAACAAGTGAAGAAAAAAATAGCATCCAGCAAAAATTGCATATTTCACTTAAAGACACTGGACACTATTGGTAACTGTCAAAGACTAGTCTTCACAGTTGGTGTATCTCAACATATGCATAAAATAACAAACCTGAGAAAAATTGAACCCAATTGGTCGTCGAAGTTGCGAGATAATAATGAAAGAAAAAACACCCTTGTTACACACAGTTGTGTGCTTTCAGATGCTTGATTTCAGGACCTCAAAATCTAATCATGAGGTCTCGAAATTAAATTCTTGGAAAATTGTTGCTTTAGAGGGAGATGTTTCTCACAGTGTTTTATACTATCAACAGCTCTCCATTGCTCGTTACCAAGTAAGTTTTTATGCTAACATTTATTTTGAGTAGTTACCAATAGCGTCCACTGTCTTTAAATCTTCTTTGTTTTTCCCCACAGTTACTTACATAGGGAAGATGTCGCTGTGTGATCATGTAATTATACCCGACAGAAAATACAACAGAAATGCTTCAGCAAAAAAAGCTACACTAAACTTATTTCTATTACTTTGCTTCCTTTTTTTTACATGGATGTTTAGATGGTGAATTATAGGCAATTTCAGTTTCATAAAAACAAACTGTTCAAATACAATTTCTAGACCTCTTGTTTTTGTACAGTACACTGATCTTGCCAAATTTGTAATCATGGCAATTACATATAACTGCACGCATTGTCTAAACTGATAAACTCTTTATAGTAGGAGAATATGCACTCTTTAAAAGTTGTATTTTTAAAACACTGTTTTATTAAGGGAATCAATGTGGGGTGAAGAGGTTTTCAACTAGTGGTTTAATCCCAACGAGGCCTGGTTCTTGATAATTTTACCGAGACGAAGTCGAGGTAAATTATAAAGAACTAGGCCCCAGCGGGTTTAAACCACTAGTTGAAAACCGATTCAACACACTTTGATTATAAATTATAATTGTTTTAACAATGATTTCTTTCAACACAACACCCCTCCAGCTATGAAATGGTACAGCCCTCCGCCGCCCTTAGGTAAACAACTCCTTATAAGGGAATGCTGTTCGCGTCGCGCGTATCGCATGATGTGGCACAACTGTTTCAGCCGTTGCTCTCGACCAATAGGAATGAAGAAACTGTCTTAAAAGAACAGGTTCAAGGTCGCGTGTCACCCCATGAATTAACACTTTTAACCGGTCATAAACAAAGGTTTATACACACCCTCGTGACGCGCTCTCCACCAATAGGAAAAGCGAAACTGTCTGAGGTATTTATGAATATTATTTATTAGGTAGTCACTCTATTTGTAAGAACAAGTTGTGACCGATTCATGGTGAACAGATAGCATATTTACTCAAAAGTGAAAAATAAATTCCAGAAATTTGTATCAGAATGTTTGTTGCCTTCAGAATATAATGCTAGCAATATTACTCCATACTTGGTAATTACTCCATCCTTATAAGGGGCTAAAACACTTTGAGATTTTATTTCAGTTGTTTTGATTGTAAAAAAAAAAATTAATCAAAACATTTACTTTTGTTTAAATACATTACTCATGTTTTTCATAAATATTTTCTGTTGGATGTAGCGTTCACGCTGTCGATTTCCTGTCAATCGGTCCCACTCGAAGAAAGGGATCTAAAAATAGATAACACAATGATATCGTTTGGGTTAACAAAAATAGACATACATACGCTGGGCTGTTATATAGCATCATTTGATTTGGACCGTAGTGTTTGGGCAAACAGAGAACAACGTTTCATATAATACAACAAATGAACCAAAAACAATTTAAAAGAAAGCAACTGGGAAAACAGATATTTTTGAAGTGCTTTCTTGAAAATAGGCAGCAAAATTGAGGTTCGTATGGTGATGGGGATGTTTTTCTACAGTCTCTGTGTCAAACCATCCTTGACAGAGAGACCAAGGACCGGCAAAGTTAGATGCTGTTAGAGATGAGAAGATCATTCATATCAATAACTTTCAATTTCCCACAGGGATTTTGGCCGATTACCCCTTCAATCCCAATAAAGCAATGCAATCAAAAGGTCACGTAAGATGGACTGAGAAAACAAACATTATGGTTTAAGAACTTACATCTACAATCTGGTATCCAAGCTTCATGAGGTGACGCCTCTTCATGGAGTGTAATCCCAGCAATGTCGTACCATTGAAGTGGAAGTGATTGCGAGACCAGACTAAAACAGCTAACCTGGGTAAACAACAAAACAAAAGTAAACCACGTAGACAATACTTGAAACATTTATTACTTAATTTTCTTCTTTTTCTTCTTTTTCTTTCTTAAAGTCTTACTTAATTTTCTACTGCTTATTAAATGCTATCTGGGCATAGTAGCCTCAATTCCCTAAAGAGCTCACTCTGCGATAGTGAAGTTAATAACAAATAGTCCCCTTAATCAACTAAAGCCAAAGAAGTAGTCCCGGCTGAATTCCTACCTTCCGCCAAGGTAGTACTTAATAAGCAGGCCCAATTTCATAGAGCTGCTAAGCACAAATTTGCTTAGCATGAAATTTTTGCCTTGATAAAAACAGGGTTACCAACCAAATCTCCACAGATTAGAAGGATAAACAAACAACAGCTGAACACCAGTAACAAGTAGTATGCAACAAATAGAAATTTAGTCTGTGAAATTGGGCCCAGGACAGTTCTTTTCAGAACTAAATAGTCTCCCAAAATCTACTCGAAGGCAGGAGAATAAACAGCAAAACAAGTTCTCAAAGAACAAAACCTACACAGCAAAGTAGTATACACATGGTGTTACAGCAAACCAAATAGACATTGAAACCTCCCCAAACAATTCTTCAAAACCTATATATTTACCTGGTTGCAGATTCATCCGTGATTGGCTCTGGTACTTCAAATCTTGACCAATCAGCACTCCTAGTAGCTTTAGTCTTTGATGTCAAACTTTCTTTGAAGTTGCTACCACTCACACTCGTGTTTTCTGCAGAGGAAACATTGTCAATGGGAGCTGTTTCTTTTCCAGCTGGTTTAACAGATGCTGTTCTTATGCCAGTGGGTGTATTCCTACACTTATCCAATGATGTCTCACCAGATAAATTGGCAATAAGGGAGAAGTCCAGAGGAACATTTTGCTCTCTGGTTGGATCCATTTTGTCCATCAGCAACTTTGATGATGATAGCGAATCAGTCGCAGGTTGCAGCTCTGATGTTCCAAAGGGGACGGGGCGATCACTGGAATCTAAATGCACTTCAATATCTGCAAACAAAATGTAAACCAAATAAAACAAAACTAAATTATTTTAAATTGTCTTTTAGAGGTCCTTTCTTTTTTTCTAAGAAAAACAGTGCCTTATTCTTACAAGAAAAAAGCAATAAGTAACGTATAGTTAAAAAAAAAAAAACTTAATATTATTTATCCCGATGCAAATTTAACATCTATTATAACGTATAGTTTCTCGACCAGGACTTTAAACTCATAACCAATAGATGTGTCAAAGATTTGAAATCATATGTTCGTAAACAGACCATAAAAGTTGCTTCTACGTCCGCTCTGTTTGCACAAAGTTTAAGCCCACTCTTCTATATGTTTGTAATCACAGTGAGAACGAGTTCGGTGTGATGGGGGTATTAAGGGCACAAGTGTCACGACCAGGACTGGAATCCAAACAGTGCTTCTTCAAAATAATCTTTCAGTAATATTACCTGCGTGTATTTTGAATGGAATCAGTGAATAAAGTGCAGTAAAGAAAATATTAACCGCTACGTACCAGCTGTTTTCATATGAGGCATAATAAAGCTCATTCTGAGGTTCTGTTCTCCACCAAGTAGTGATGCAAGGGTAGAGTAGACGGCTCTCAGTAGCGGGTGACTGGTCAGCTCTGCATGAAGACTGCCAAACATTCCTGGTGGTAAGGGCCTATTCAACATGAACTCCTAGAGGAAGAAAGAAAAAAAGTAAGTTTAAATATCAAGAACAAGACCACCCTCACAGAGCGGCTAGAGGAAAGGTAAACGTTTGGCTATCACTTAAAGGGAAGGTACACGTTTGGTTAATTGTCAAAGACCAGTCTTCTCATTTGGTGTATCCCAACTTAAGCATAAAATAACAAGCCTGTGAAAATTTGAGCTAAATTGGTCATCGAAGTTGCGAGAAAATGATGAGAGAAAAAACCACCCTTGTTGGACGAGTTTGTGTGCTTTCAGATAGGAATAAAAGACTTCTGGCTAAAAGTCTTTTATTATTTTAGTGAGAAATTACCTCGTTCTCAAAATCTATGCCACTTCAGAGGGAGCCGTTTCTCACAATGTTTTATACTATCAACAGCTCTCCAATGCTCGTAAACAAATCAGTTTTTAAGTTAATACTTGTTTTGAGTAATTACTAAACGTGTACCTTCTCTTTAATAGCAATAACAGGTTTATGTTAGAATCCTATTGCAACTTATGATAGTATAAAGCATTTTGAGAAACATTTCACTTGTAAGTAATGCGGTTATGAAAAAAATATATCAGTTTGCATGCCCCAAAAATTGAATCTGAGAGTAACACTTCTCAGATTGTGTATTCCTGCATTGACAAATTCGCTCCGGATTTTCGGCAATATCTCAAAAATGCGACCCACTTTTGAAATGAAATATTCACAGGTTAGGCCTACTTTATCCATCTACGTTTATATAGGATTAAAACAATCGAATGGTTAAAAACACTAAAGGAGATGCTTCACATGAGTCAATTATGACTTCTGTTTAGGTCAAGTGGAAAGCGTCCATGGTACCTTGTTCAGATGGTGTCCATACTCAGGGCAATCAATCTGTGTCGATGCGTGAAGTGCAAATAGGTCCCGACGAGGATCAATACTGGATCGTTTGGTGAACTCTACAAGAAAAAAAAAAAGAAAAAAAAGAAAAAAAAATTTCAATCCATCAAAGTTGCAACAAGATTCAACATCTATTTGTCTGTATGTATGTACACCCTCAACACTTAACAGAAAAACATGAATGTGAGAAGGTAATGCTAAATATACCAATGCATCTTTGGTAATCATTCTCAAAATGTAGTACCCTTAATACTCACTTGGTAAGAAGCGTTGCAACTGTTGATAATTTATAACATTTTTTGAAACAAATACCTTCAAAGGAATGTGGGGTTTTTTTTACGGAGAGGGATTCAAAAAACATTTCAATCTAAGAATTGTTGCTTTGAAGGGAATTGTTTCAAAAAAATGTTCTCTAAACACAACAGCTGCAGTGCTCCTTACCAAGTAAGATTGTATGGTTATTACCTTTTGAAAATAAATACCAAAAGGTATACTCTCCATTTAGGGAGGATTACAAAATATTGTCAGACTAAAATGTAATTTGTCTCACCCTCCATTCTGAGAAGAAAGCTTGGACTGAAGACAACGTCAAGAAGTTCTGCTGGATATATATTGAGGTAAGCCAAAGAGAGGAGCCCTGAAACCAAAAATATCGGGAAATGGTTGTACTCATCTAGGAGGTCTACCATCCTACTTGTCAATGTCCTGAAGAACCTCTCTGAATCCTGAGGTAGATAGTTCAGCGTCCCAAAGGACCACAAGACTTTAGAGAGATCTTTGCATCTGCACTCGTTGGACCTGAGGATGAGCTCTCGTGCTCCAGCCTCTAGGAGGTCCGCATGGTGGAGGTGTAGAGTTGCGTAGGTTAACAGGATATGCATGATGGATGAAACGGGAAAGGTCTGAAGTCTCCCGCTGACCTGGTCGCCAATTTGATCAAAGAGGTTGCTGTGACCAAAGTAGGCCTGACGGAAGACCTTCAGGATCCCAACCAGGTAGTAGCTGTTGATGTCATCAAGAGGTTTGGACTGTATCCTCCGGACTAGTGCACCAACCAACCCTGGTTTTAAGTTTGTCTTGGACTTGAAGAAGCCTTGGCAGATGGCTCCTAGTTCCAGATAGGACAAGCTGGCGATGTTCTCCAAGACAAGATCCTGAAGACCGTTGAGCAAACTGGTCTTGGCATGCCTGTTCTCCCCAATAAGATACGTCACCTGGACAATTTGTTGTTTTGTTAGTTGGTGTAACTGTTTCTCCATCTGGTTAAAAATCTTGCTGTTTAGATGCCTGACTGGAAGGCCGATCAATCGCCACGCATCGCAGACTAGTAAAGATGTCTTAACATCCCACCGAACCCATTGCTCCTCGCATTTCGTCTCGAGTATCCTTAGGACTGGGTTACTAGTTCGGATCTGAGCCCTAGCAAATACCACCAATGCTTTGACTAAGGTCTTACTCTCTAGGTCTGCGCAATGGTGGCCAAGATGTTCAACCAACCTGAGGAATCTCTCATCTTCGGCCAACCCCAGCATGAACTCATCTCTGCACCTGTTGAGGGAATCTAAAAGCTGTAACATGACGCCATCTTCGATTTCGTCCGAAAAAAGAATGTCGTTCAACAGATTTTCTGATTCTCTTTCAAACTGGCAATCCTCTTCGCTAATGCCATAACTTTTGTTTCTAACCTGAGGGAATACAACCGCCGAATCCGCATATTCCACAGACTCTCTGTAGAAGATTCTTGGTGTAAACTTGGGATGGAAAGTCTCTCGTTCTTCACTGTCTTTGTGTCTCAGTGATGTGCAGTCCTGAGACAGCTGGTTGAAAACCACTGGATCCAGGTGCTTTCCATGTTGAATATAGGGGTGTTTTTTAATTGTCTCTTTACCATTACCTTGCAAAGCGCCACCATTGGTGAGTGGTTCATTAGTTTCATTTATGAGGAACTTTGACACATCTACGCGTAAATGGAATAAACCAGTTGCCACTTTGGAGGAGTTTGTCTTGTCAGCAAAGACCTGTTTTTCATTATTCGTTGAGCGATACTTCAATGAAGACGAAGATTGAGCTGAATCTTGCCCAGCATCACAATGTCTCCAACACTGAAACAGCCTCTTCTGGGATGACCTGATCTTGACCGAAGGTGAAAGGTCAAACAGCATGCGAACTGCAACACAGTGTGAATGTCTCCAGCTCATCCTGAAATCCAAACATACAAATTAGTTTATTATTTTGACCTCATTTACTCACTGAATTGACACCTTGCACGATGCCCAGCGCACGTTGTGTTCGAATCCCGGTCGTGACACTTGTGTCCCTGAGCAAGACAATTAACTATAATTGCTTCTCTCCACCCAGGGGTAAATGGGTACCTGTGAGGGCGGCAGAGATGGTTCTTGTGATTGGTTTAGCCGAGTAGCGCATATATTGCGCACAGGCTGTAAACTCCCCAGGGAGCTGAGATGGTTTAAGGAATGATTTAAGGCCCAGTGACCAGGGGTAATAATGTTGGAAGCGCTTTGAGACACCCCTCGGGCGTGAAAAGCGCTATATAAAAACGGTCTAATATTATTATTATTATTATTGTGTGTCCCTACAACTGTACAAACTCCAAAGACAAAGCTTTCAAAGGCACCAATCATAATTAACCCTAGACGTTTACGTTTACGTTGATACTCGGCAGAATCCTTAAGTAAGTTTGTCATAATCGGTCGTGCTAGTACGACCTATAATGACAAACTTTTTTTAAAAGGAGTACAGCGCCCCGGTAACTGGGGTAACTCTAACTAAATCAACCCTAATTCTAAAGGAGAAACCAACTTTTTAATTTATATTAACAATGAGAAGTATTTCTCATTGGTCATTGGTTCAATGTTTGCCAGTAAAACTTGACTTGCTCATTGTATTGTATACTCAGGTTTCCCTGTTCCATTGTAACCTTCACCCGCAAACTGTACAACAGAAGATGTAAACACTTTGTTGAAGCATGGTTAAAATTGAAGGATCGAGGAGAGTACAGTCCTCCAGTCTGCATAGATAGTGCTAGCCCCACTTGTGTGGCCAAGTAAGTATTCAGCTATCCTTGCTTGGCCACACAAAAGTGGCCAGTTGTGAGTTACACGGCGCGCGCACGGACGGCTGCCATTTCGGACGTGACAACGGGGGTGGGGGCCAGAGTATTGTCACTTTTTTATGGAGCTATACTTATGGTTGTGTTCGTTTAATTTTGTGATAATTAACCAGTCTAATCCTCTTATTAATTCTTAGAAACAAAGATTTACTCACGTGCAATTCCCATCGACAACTTTGTGAATGTAACAAAACTAATTTAACTTTAACTCTTGAGGGCGCTACAAATGTCAACAGAAGACGAAAAAAGACGCGTGGGCTCAATCAACTCCGTGGCGATTTATGGGGCTAGCTAATAAAGTGTTACACTCTTATGGAGATGTGCGAAATACAAATCTGCCACACAAGAATACCAACTTGATATCTGGTTACAGACACCAGTCCTGTCGCATCTTTCTGTTTATCTTTATGCCTTAATATTCTGCCTTCTAAATTGATCTCCTGAAGACGAGCATGTAGAGTGATATTCTGTTCGAAACGTCGAGAAAAGCTAGCTCTCTCATCACAGAGCCAATTTCTCCAAAGAGTGGTTTAAATATTATTGTTGTACCCGCAAGTTTACAAACTATATGTTTTTGTTATGATCCACACCACGTAAAGCTACACAAACATTATTAAAAGTTGGTAGGGCGCCACCTATAGGGAAATCTGTCCCCCGAAGATGATTCAAAAGAGGTTTCTCGTCCCCAGCGCCTTGCTTTTTATTCAGACTGGCTGCTGGGGACGAGCGAAGTTTGTACACAGATTGCCGTATAGCGGGGAAGGGGTGGGGGCAAACGGAATCATCGGGGACCAGGATATTCTGCCACAGCGGAACGTTAATCCGGAGGTCGCTGGTTCGAATCCCGCTTCAGCCAATTTGTCTTTATTGAACCCCAAAATTATAAAGAAAATTCTCTCTCTTTAAAGACATCAATCGAAAACAATCACAGACAAACAGTAAAGCCGAAGAAGTAGTTTGACACCGACCATGGTTTGATGGGTAACCCCTTTTATCCGCGAAATTTGTTTATGGTTAGTCTGGAAGCTCTGGGAATTTTTGTTACAGCAGCAAGCAGGGATTACTTATAACACATGCTACTTAGGCAAACTGCAGTAAACTAGCCTAGGAAGATGATGATGAATATGGGTGACAGTGCACGACAAAATTAATAAACATGCCCGATGGCGGTGTGGGCAGAAACAGAACTGTGTATTGATAGAGTTTGCTTTATTAATTACGTGGCTGCGGGATATCATTTTTTGTCGTCACAACTCAATGTGCAGTCTAGTCTGACACCCCTATTTGTTTTGCCTATGTGCAGTGGGGTCTCATAAAGTGGCTTATAAATCGCTTATAAAAGTTGTCACAACTCTCTTAATGTACTGCTCTTGACCAGGGGGTGCAACCCCACCCCCAAGTGTCCTCCTGTTCACAAGTAGGTCACCCTAACCTCCGGAATCCTCTGAAGAATTCCTGAGCCAGGCACACAAGAAGACACAATAGAGGGTGATACGACCATGCCCCACATCCCCCACCCCATAGGCCTACATTTTTTTCCCCGGTGAGCACATTAATTTATGCTAAGCTAACTTGTTGTGTTTTACACAGCTCCTTGCAAATTTCAGATTCCCTTGTAAATGCACGGAAGCACTGTACGAACAAACTTGGCCATCGGAAAGCAGACTATACTTCTGGTTTGTTCGTGAACTCCCTCTGAACCAAAGCTCCGGAAACTGATACAACCATTGATAATCATTTTAATCAATACTCCTTGAATAGGTGGAGAAAAAAGAACGCCGGAAATCCGCCCCCAGTGCCTAGACCTAGCTCCTTCCGTGTAAAACAGGCTTTCGTGAGGTATTTGTTAGCCCCGTCACCACAATACCTTCTCGGACGGTAGGGACTTTTAGGGAGGCTTTTCAGTCGGGTCGTCGATGCGTGGAAGCGCCTCTGAAGCAACTCTGTGAAGGGGAACTAATGTCACCTTCTCTCCCCTGATGACCCTCTGTTATCTGCTCCAAGCCGTGTTGACTTGTTCCGAACCCTGAGGGGGTTGAGCTCCCATCGGGCTTGGGGAGATTTGACCGGTCAGAGTGAAGTCCTACCCCGTCAAAGAGAGTCAATGTGACAGGCCTAGGGTGTGGCTTGAGAGATTCTTAGGCAACGGGGATAATTATTTTGTTCGCAGCGAACTTGGGTTAACCTCTATCCTACCCCAAAGGCAGTACAGTCTGGTCTTTTCTTAATTATGTCACCTCGTAGGCTGAGCTCCTTAATCCTGCTGCTTTCGGAAACGGCTGCCGTACTCCCACCTAGCACCCCCCCCCCCACTCCACCCCGCCCCGCCCCTCCACCATTTCACACACACAGGGGCCCAAACTATATGAGTTCTTATGGAGATCGAGACAAACACAGAAAGGAAAACAGAAAGGAAACTAAACTTCAAAAGGAAATGTGTTGTCAAAGTTTATGTGGGGGGGGTTCTTAATTCAAGGACAAAGAAAATAACAAAAGATGTCTCCACAGGAATGCAAAAAATAGAATGTGTGTATCCTGCCGCTGTACCGCCCGAATATGTAGTAACTTTCAGCAAAAAAATTAATGTCTCGTCACTGTTATTGCATAAAGAAGTATTACTTTGAACAGTCTGAAACATTTTTATCTGAATGTGAGCCAGATTTGCCTTTGAATTGGTCACACAATGAGTGTTTTATTTTAGTATATTGAGCAGATGAGATTAACCCCTTTACTGCGTTGCGGTTTCTTGTGGCGGTTGGGGCGACATAGGACAAGTTCAGTATTCAATAAATTTCCCCCAAGAAGACCATGGTGAGAAAAATCATCCATCACGCACCAATGCGTCACAATCAATCTAGTTTATGATCATACAGTCGTCATCATCATAAATACCTTTTCCTTTTGAGCGTTTTATGAAAATACGCATTTTAGAGTGACGAGCTTTACAAACCCTGCTTCATCACCCATCACGCCTAACCCCCAATTCCTAGTAACTCACTCCCCTCTTTCATTCTCATTGACTCATTACTCGTCATTCTTAATTGATCACACTTAATTGAGCAATTAATCTCTTGCAAACAACTCATAGATTACCCATGGGTTCAGGTTTTAGGGTTAGTTTTGGGAAGATGTAAATTTGGTAGTATCATACCTTCCGGTGCTTATACTGCACAAAAATAAATGACGTCACAATGCAATTTCATGGTGAACGCGCAATATGGCCGCCTAATTGTTCTGCTAACCTGTGAAATACGCTTGCACCTTAGCAAATTTGTCTGCTACATTAAGTGCGAACATTTGCTCAAGCACTGCTGTGAAACTGGGCCCAGGGTGTGAGCGCAATGGCCGGACGAAGGTCACAATAATAACCAATTGACTGCACACCTTTACATTCACTTTAACTTTTCACACCAAAGACCCCCCATCACAACCGCTTAACAATTAGCAACTACTACCAGTGAGCTCGAAGTCCAGTAAGAGATTTTGATACATAAAGTCATTGTGAAGACCACCAACTTGCTATTTGGGCTGTTCAATTATTGCAATCAAGAGTAGCATAGCGACCCGCAAGTTTTTATCGTGGTTCAAATTTGCCAACCACCGCAAAAGTCGAGCTACCAAGTGCGTGTTGACACACTAACCATAATAATACAACAGCCATAATGCTGAAAATATTTGCCATACAGAGTGTCCTTGGTGATTGTAAATTGTTTAGACAACTGTAGTAGCTGGGTTCTTTTTTTAACCCACCTTCCAGAATGTTTGTGCTGTGATTAGGAAGCCAAAACGTGTTAAGACTTATTCATATTTTCTGGTTACCCTTAGCGTCTACTTTCTTGTTAGTCTGATCATGAGCATTTTTTTATATAAAAAGTAATGAAAACGTTAAAGTTAATAAAGTTTCAGGTTGACATAAAACTTCAAACACTTTTTCTGTTTTGTGTTTGAAAATAATGCAGTTGAACCTTTGATCTAAGACGATAAAATAGTAAATTTGATTTAAGAACAAGGGTTAAAACAGATTTTACTGCTGTCCACAAATGTCAAAGTTTATATAAAGATTTAAAATGTTCATCAATATTTTCGTCTCTTTAATCGTGGATACCTTTGGTAATCGTCAACGACCAGTTTTCTCACTCGGTGGGTCCCAACACTAAGCATAAAATGACGAATCTGTAAAAATGTGGACTCATTATTGGTCATCGCAGTTGCAAGAAAACAATGAATGAAAAAACACCCTTGTTGCACAAATGTGTTTGCTTGCAGATGCCTAAACAAATATTTAAAACCTTCAGGCCCGCAGTCTGAGTAAGAAATTAACCCTTTCTATAAACTACGTTATTTAAGGAAAAAATAAAACGTTTCTCACAATGCTTTATATTATCAACTCCCCATTGCTGGTTACCAAGTAAGTTGTTATGCTAACAATTATTTTGAGTAATTACCAATAGTGTCCAGTTCCTTTAAAATGCTATTTTAATCATTCTCAAAATGGTGTTTTCGTTTTCAAGAAAATTAAAGTCCAAACTAAAAAAGACTACATTACTCCGATCTTTTTGATCTTTGTTGACTAGCAAAGTCAAGAGACACATCGGTTGGAAGTATGGCAATGACAGTATCCACAAAGGCATATAGTTGAATTCATTCAATAGTTGAATTCTTCCAAAGAAACAATGACGTGACATTCCATTTACTGCTTACAAAACATCCAGTGCGGCGGCTGAGAGACCCAGAAGGATGTTTATATGTTGCTGACAAATCGTGTTGCTTATAAAACCTGATATATAAACTCAGTTAAAGGAACATTACTGAATTATTTTTGCTAAACAAAACAGTTGATGGCAGTGTAACCACTCTATGTAATCCACCATACATAAACTGACAAACCTGAAGAAGTTTGAGATCGATCGGCCATCTTGGTCACGAGAAAAACAAAGTGAAAACCGATTACACATTATTTTTTGCACTACATCGATTTAAAAAATAATAATAAAACGCTCACTGGATAGGCGATAAACTCCAAAATGTAAATCAGTTTCATTTATTTCTCATCGTGACATTTCAGACAGAAATATTTCAAGGGATGTTTTCTACTATCATCATCAATAGACCGTGTAAAAATAAGTTTTATATAAATCTGTGATCTAAGACGATTTTTTTCTTACCAATTCTATAATGTTCCTTTAAGTTTATCACAAGGCAATACACCACCAAACATTCTCTGTGACAGACACGATTACTCCCACCAACACCAAGCACACTGGTACCAAAGTGCAGATTTTGTGAGTGTAAAAATTCCCGCCATTTCTTTGTTGGTCGTCTGCTGATTGAAGTTGTGATATGATTCAATTGAATCGACTTGGGTCCATGATTGATCATTATTTACTGTTTCAAATCAAAAACGTGCCTGGGTGTCAGTCAGTAGATTGTGCCCAACTGAAGAACTAGAGAGATATGTCATTCAAACACCACATAAATGATAACATAATATCAATTTGATCTTTGCTTTATATATTTAACACAAATGCGGTAGGCACGTTATCAGTAAGGATGCCATTCAAAAATAAATTTATCAACCCTTTTGAGAAAAAAAATCAAGTTACTCAGTTGTACCCCTCTAAACTTTGATTAACCTCATGGATTACTTTTCCCTGGTTTGGCCAATAGTGAGAATGGAAAACAAAAGACTCCCTTAAATGCATCTTACTTGAAGCAGTAACTTGGAAAAATAGACGGGGTAGGACTAGAAGAGATGGGGAAACGACATCATCGCTAACAGCACCTTCTACCTGGAACACCGAAGAGCACAAGATAGGCAAGAATGTCGTGGCGCGCCGAGCGGTTAAGAACACCGAATTCAAACTCTGGTGTTTCTGATCAGCAGAGTGTGGGTTCGAATCCCCAGCCATGACACTTGGGTCCTAAGCAAGACACTTAACCATTGCTTCGTCCTTCGGATGGGACGTGAAGCCGCTGGTCCCACGTGTTGTGCAACGCATGTAAAAGAACCCAGTGCACTTATCGAAAGGAGAAGGGGTTCGCCCCGGTGTTCCTGGCTGTGGCTGCTGTATGCACCGTAGCACCCTGTCAACTCTTATAAGGTGCTACATAATTGGGTCTCAGAATTCATCACTGCAATAACCTCTCTTTCTTTATAGTTTTTTAATGTATTTTATACTAAGCGCCTTGAGTACCTTGTGTGGTAGATACGTGCGCTATATAAAACTTCGGTATTATTTATCCACAAAACGTAGCTTTAAGGATTTGTCATTTTCGTTTGTATTTTAAAATGTTTTTTTGAGTTATTAATATTTAAAGGTATTCTGTAAAGAGTATAATTGACTTTCAATAGCTATGGATTGATTTTGAAACTATATGGATGCATTTGCAGACCTTTGTAACCAAAGCCACGTAAACGAAATCATGCCATCAAACGTTTTCGTAAAAGAAATGTACACTTATATTGTCTAAGACAAGTATTATCACTTGGTATATATCCCAACAAAAGCATACTCAGATTAAACTTTAGGGGTGAAAAATACCTATTTCTTCCAAACTACACACTACTTCAAAGGATGTTTTTTTACGATACCAAGTCATTAAAATTGGCCTAAAATCAATGCTAAATTTTAATGTTGAATTCGTGTACCAGAATCATATAAGTTGATTTCTGTAAAATAAATGTTTTTGCTATTATTTTGTATCTGCTAATCTCAAAACTCGCTGTCCGACTTCAGGTCAGAAAGTTTTATGCAGTGATTCTCTATATTTATGCCTGCAACACAAACTTTATTAGCTAAAAACTGTAGTGACAAGGAGGTGTGTAATTTCAAGACATGACGTCATTCATCTTTGAGGCCAGTCACCAATCAACGGGTCGTTAACTGCGCTTAACAAACTGCGCGTGAAACGCACACGCACCCCTCGCGAACCAGCGTGTGACGACGGAAGGGCAAACTGACGGGCCTAGTGCCGCAGGCCCGGTTGGTGGGCGGGTTACGCAAGATCTCAATGCAAAGTTCGTGTACGGTAGCGCAGAGCATTAGAGCGTATTAAAACCACCGCTAGTAGTTGGTAAGTTGTCATTTCATCGCGTACTGCACTCCATAGAAGGGTCCCAGGAACAACAACGCCTCAACAGCTCATTATATCCATTTCAGATTTTGTAAACTAAATTTCACACCCGAAGCAAAATAACAATGCAGAACACGAAAGGCGGTGTCACTCTGTCCAGTCAGGGCATGAACGGGCAGCTCTTCCCTCCCCCAGGCCAACCGGGTATGAGCAGCGGACCGCCACCGATGGTCGACTGGGTGATCGCACCGGACGAGAGTGTCCCCGGCCCCGTAGCCAGGCCACCGAGCACGGCGGGCGAGAACTTGCCGCAGTTCGGAGCTCGGATCATGGAGACCGTGAACGCTGGCTTTATCGCTCTGTCGATCGCAGTGGGAAAGGAGACGGGTTTGTTCCGTGTGCTGGCTGGTTTTGAAGGGCAGCCGAAAACATCACAAGAAATCGCTGATGAAGCTGGTTTAAAAGAAAGGTAAGTGTAACCAATGAATCTGCATTTCAAATTAATTTTGTTACTTCAACACTAACTTGTGGGAATATTCACTTTAAAAAAAATGGGGTGTATAATTGACACCATGGGTGTAGTCATAAAAATAGGCATTATAGATACTGAAGAATCAAACTAACATCTTATGATGCAAAGTAACACCAATGTACTTGTTTTGCAGAAATTAGTGTTATTTTAACACCTTATGGTGTAAATTTTGATTTTGTTTTGTTTTGTTTTGTATCTATTTGACAACACCCATGTTGATGTCAATTTTAACACCCTGTGTAGCACCAGAAGGTTTTCACTTTCATAATAGCCAGTAAATATATTGTTTGCGGGCCTAAACATTATCGTCATTATAGGCAGTTCAGAAAGTTATAATGTCTGAGATCAACACAGAATGGAGAGAATTGAAAAATTGAACTGGACATTATTGTTTCATCTCTTGAAAAGTAGCTATACATTATATTTCAATTTCTATTAGTTCATTATCATCAGCATTGCAAGCTGTATTCATTCTTTGTTGAATTCTCTTCAAGCAATTTTCTTTCTCTTTGTCACTTTTCATTCTCCTCCATGTTGCCGTCTCCATTTATATGATTTCATCTCTCCATCTCCTTTTGGGTTTTCCTCTTTTCTTCTTCTGACTGTCTGGTTGCCATTCTGTGATTATATTAGTCCATCTGTTGTCTTGCCGTCTTTAAGTGCCCTGCCGATCTCCATTTCATGTCATGGCATTCTACTCCGTGTTACCGTGTTCATAATAAGGTGGTGATTTCATCTTTCCTTCTCCTTTTTTTTTCTTCCTCTTTTTTTTCTCCTGTTTGTCCTTGGTTGCAATTCTAGGAGTCTCTATAAATTCCATCTGTTGTATTGCCTTCTTGCCAGTGATTCTTGCTAAGTCCCTTGCCCATCTTCATTTAATTTCTTGTCATTCTACTCCATGATGCCATGGTGATTTCATCTCTCCATCTCCCCATAAAGTCTTCTTCATCTTCTCCTGCCTGTCCTTGGTTATCGTGAGTCTCTTAGTCCATCTGTGGACTTGCCGGACGCCCATCTACATTTCATTTATTTGATCTTCTCCATGTTGACTTATTTATCGCCACATAAATGTGCCCAATCACATTGCAAAATTCAGTTAATGGTTTACCCTCATCCTTCTGTAATTTACTTTTTATGGAAATAAACAAACTGGTGTTCCTCAACATAAAACAATGTAATGCAAGAAAATAAGTTGAGGCTACAATCATGCAATCATGGAAACCGCTACTCAAAAACGTCTCTGTTTTGTTAGTTTGACGTTCAAATAAGAGTTTCTGTTAATTTTAATTAAGCAGTCAAAGTAAGTATAGCGACGGCCGAAGTGGAGGAGGGGTGACTTGACAGTATTTAAGATATCTTATTTTCTCTGAGTGACTGGTACTGATGCGAGCTTTTTAATCGGTGAGCCTTCAGATTGAAACTAGAATACAATGAGGCCATGGGTACTACGAATACTGTATAACATTGTCTTGAGCTTCAGGGGAACTTTCGTGTATATAAGGCAACTTCAAAGAGCGGGCACAAATTTGTAGTTTGGTAAAGAAGGGGTTAATGGCGTGTAGATGCTTGCTTGCCTGCCTGCCTTGCCCTCAAGTCCCCATGTACACACGACTACCGTATGAACCTTTTATTATAAATCACAGCCAACAACACCAAAGCGATAATGTCTGACATTTCCTAGGCTAAAATTTGTCACAGTGATTGCCGTGGCTAAATAGTTCGCACGCTGGTGACCCCGTGACCTCTGTTATATACATCACGAGCTTGCTACCACACAATGCAATCATGTTGTTGCAACTAAAAATGATGGATTAGGGTTGGTTTGGGTTGAACTGATATACCCCCTTCCTACCCCTCCTGTCTACTCACTTGGAACATTCATACAAATATGAAATAACATTATAAAATTGTAAAGAATCAGATTTGTACTGTCAAAAGTCTTGATAAACATGCTTGATCAAGATAACATTAAAACGGATGTGGTTATAATTGCACCTGGGTATAACAAACAAATTGTTTTGTCGGTTTGCCCGACATCGTCACTTTATTAGGCCTAGTCCTAATTTCACATAGTTCAATAAATAAACTCTTTATGATTATGCCATATCCAAATGATCAGTTTTGAAAAAGAGACTGGAGTCATACGTTGGTAATGACCCCGAATTTTTCCCGAAAATCTACTTATAGTTGAATGAATATAAATATATATATATATATATTTGTTTATGTCTGCATTATAAATACAGATAAATAATTCTTAGGGCCTACAACCACAGCCACGGTAATAACAATACAAACTCAATTCCAAATACACAGACAATTACAATTACATAAAACTAAAACTGAAACGTTATAAGCATTCATAATTTTCAGAAATTCCGAACTAATGAATTTCTTATACATCATTACCCTTCCCAGTGGATGCGTAATATTTACTGCCTGCATGGTGACAGAGCGATGCCGATAATATGAATTGAGCCGGATGACAAAAACTTTGTTTTTGAGGGCAGGGTCTAAAACCAGAACGATTAAAAACAAACCAGTTAGAAAGTGGATGGGTCGGATCTGTCAGTGTACAATTTAACTTGGCAATTTAACTTGGCTTGGTAATTTGTCTTTCAAATCCTATATCAAAAAGTCAAGTTTAAAATTGGTATTATGAGCAAGTCTCGCGTCAATCGAATGAGAATACATCACGAACGAATATTTTTCTATGAAATAAAATCTTGTTTTTGAACTCTGCCTATACAAAATTCTTAACCCATAGCAATTTGTAACAAACTTCCGTTTAACGGACATCTTCCTTTTAAATTAGTTTTGACAAATTTTCCACTAATTACAGTCAACTCTGATCAAGTGTCTTTGACTGGTCTGGGACCAAAGGTTCGTCCAGCTATAATCCGTTGATCCTATAAAGCAGGGAGTCAATCAAAGATTGACTAATCTCAACCTTCGTCTGGTCTCGTTTTTCAAAGCCAGCCTCAGGACTTCCCAAAAAATAAATACAGTAAATAAGGGGAGTAGGGCGATAACACCCAACACTAAACAAAATGCACCCAAGATGAATGGTGTTGCCGAGAGAAATTTTCCGACAAAGCGATTTCCGTAGGACAAATCGCAGGGGCCAATCGCACCGTACGACGGCGTAGCTTCACTCGCAACGCATAGTCAACCAAGCGTTTGAGTTGTCAACAACATATTTTCGGTGTCATTATACTGAAAGAGAGTCGAACCTCGCAACCGCAGCCCGCTACTTTTGGGTGTAAATGCGAAATGTAACTATTGACGAAATTTGTTGTGAGCATAAATCATTTATTTTTTGGTCACACGCGGATGCGACGGGGTTGTTTGCACGCAATGTTTGTCTGACTGTTTCCGAAACCGGTCTCATGGTATCGTGTGGTTCCTGCCTCGCTAATAAAGCAGCAACATTTATTAATTCCTATTGTTCATGAATATTTAAGCCATTTATGCATTATTTAAAAAAAAAACTTTATTTCAATGGTTACATTTAACTGACTTTGTTTATTTCTATTCTGAATCACTGTAAGAACTTGTTGTGCCTCACATTTAAAATTTAAAAAAGGTTTTCATGTTAGGGGCTGCCCTCTCGATATTGAAATCCAAACCGTCGCTTCAATCCCTTTGTGAAGAGTAGGCCGATGTCTCGTGTTATCGACGGTCATGATAATGCTATCGATTAGAAGAAGAAACACTATCATCGAAAAAGGGGACATCGATACGATCCTAATCAAATTAAGAGTAAATCGAGGGGCCTCTGTTTGCATGGCTGTGTGTACTTAAAGTATGCGTTTTTGAAGATGAATTAACTACGGGGCAGGGTTCCGTTTGACCGTGGATCGCTCGGGGCACGAAGCCGTTCAAATGCTGCTACAGCCCGGCCGAGCAATTCACCCGAAAGCAGTGTAAACATTGGATCGAAACGGAAACGCAAACACGTGGGTTGTGTTTACAGAAATCGTGAGTGTTATAACACAATATATATGTTTATTTTCTGTATGAAAACCATCACTCTGTGTCAACGAAGCTGTCAACACTGCAAAAACTGGGGTGTTAAAGTTGACACCATGGGTGTGTCACCTTATAGATTTCGAAGAGAGAATAAAAATTACATTGAAAAGTGTTGAAATAACACCATGTATTTATTCGACAGATATCTGTGTTATGCTTTATCCTATAGTGTAAATATTTGATTCTTTTTTTGTATTTATATGTGTGGAGATTAACACTAATGGTGTCAATTTTAACACCCCAGTTTTTGCAGTGTAGTTGTCATTAAATGAAAATCATGAATTTGGGGAATAATTTCATCCGAAATTCCGTCTCAGTTTTCCGCTTCGTTTGTTGAAACTCCTAAAAGAACTGTCTTTATTGCGCATCCAATATGTGATGGCCCACAGATTGATTATTCAGTAAAGATCGCCAACGGCATTGTGAATTTTCGAGTTCTCTTTTCTTTCCAGTTAAGATCATTACTGAGATGTTAGGCCCTAAATTCACTGCTAAAGAAAGTACGAAATACCATAGCGTATAGACAGGAAAACTTTCGGTTATGGAACGAGTCAGTGTTTGAAAAGAAGGGATTTAAGCTATTTTGAGATTATTGAGGGGGTTTAAAACCAGCAAGTCTTAGCCAACACTCCAACCTTTGTTTGTATGGGATTCGCCAAGAAGTCTTTTCAATTCACTGTATACCCGTTACAGTATCTTAAAAATCTCACTATTGTGAGACAATAACATGATGGGACGTCCATCTTATCATGCCATCCAATCGATTGCAATGTCCCTTTAAATGCAACTTTGTTCTATACCTTTTAAAGAATTTTTCCCCTCAGGGTTCCTGCCTGATGGGGCCTTGGGCCAGCCGTAATCCCTGTGTCCCCACAAGACGGTATCAAGTGCCTAAGAAGTTGTTATCTCTTGGACTTTCTCCAGTTCTCGCTAATCCTAAATCGGCTTTGTTTAATCCATTTATTGTTCATATTATTCCTTCATCTTCACATCCGTTCCGGTATTTTTTGTATGGAGAGATACATGCCTTGAACAAATAGGATGGTTCCATACAGAGACGGAACATAGTATCCCAAATTGTGCCGCTTACGTAAGAAAAGATTATGCAACATATAGACTACAATCTTTGGGATGATCATGATAACCTTCAGTGATCGATGTACACAGAAAGGGCTACAGTGGCAAATGGTACAACGAAAAAGGGTACAACGTACGTTTTTGCGTTTAATTTCAATTTAAACAAAGGGATATCAACAGAGAGGCATCTCCCGTGAAATGTTGACTATTTCACAATTGACTCAATTGCAATACATTCGAATGGTGCTTCCGAATTCCTAAAATTCCTTAAATTGCATTTTAAAGATCGAAAGTTTCAAGGTCCGATTCATTTTTGGAATTTAGTATCTCTTCGGTCAACAACTTTGTTTGAACGTAATTTTTTTACCAGCGCACGCTAAAAAGAAACGATAAAAAAAATATTTAACGAGCTAATCAATACAATTATCAACATTTCTCAAGGAACATTAATGTGCTTCAATTTAGCCAATTGAATTTCGACAAAAAAGAGTACAAAACTTTCCATGTTGTGCATATCAAAAATAAACCACCACAACTCAAAGAGAGACGGCCGTGTCTGGTATATCCGCAAACCTCCCTAGTTTGTAAAGTTTCGAATCTTACTTAAAGGGAAGGTACACGTTTGGTAATTACTCAAAACAAATATTAACTTAAACACTGACTTGGTAACGAGCATTGGAGAGCTGTTGATAGTATAAAACATTGTAGGAAACGTCCCCCTCTGAAGTAACGTAGTTTTTGAGAAAGGGGTAATTTCTCACTAAAAAAAATAAAGAGAAGTCTTTTATTTTTATCTGAAAGCACACAAATTCGTCCAATAAGGATGTTTTTTCGTTCATCATTTTCTCGCAACTTCGATGACCGATTGAGCCCAAATTTTCACAGGCTTGTTATTTTATGGTTATGATGGGATACACAAAGTGAGAAGACTGTCTTTGACAATTACCAAACGTGTACCTTCCCTTTAAGAATGATATCTGAAGACGCAGACAATATTCGGTACGGACATTGAAAATCCATTTACCTGAATCATTTAAGCCAACTCATGGGTTTACTAAACACTAACTTAAATCAGCATTTGAGAGTTAATTGTGAGAAATATTCAATTGACAAGCTTAAGTTACCCAAGGATTTTTCGTGGTACGCCAGAACAAAAGGGTCTCACCGGCGCAAAACACCAAAACGATTAAACCGATATTCCAGAACAGACCAATTGTCATATGATGGGGGCATATTCTGAATGGTAAATTAATGGCAAAGTCAATGAAGCCTTACTTCCTGAAATGTCTGAAGTCTTTAGAAATTTAAAGCTGGAAGTCAAAAGAGACGGATTGTTAAAGATCGGTGAAGATAATTTGTCGCCTTTTAATCCGGTAGTTTGTTTTCTTGATGATGGGTGTACTGGTATATAACTCCATTCATGAAAAGACCTTCGGTCTAAAAAGGGTTGTCGTTTTGAGTTTGAATCTGCTTTTCGTCAAATTGTTTGACAAAGCAAACTTGCCAGACACCGCAGTTTGAATTAATATTACACAAGAACAATATTTTACGAAAACGTTTGGCCAATGTACACATCGTAGCAAAAACACGATGTGACACGGTTCAAATCACCATGGCAAAGAATAATGGAACAACTTATATTAAGATAAATCTCATACTTTTGAGGAAAAGAGCAAGGGAACATTTCTTGTCCACTTTGAAATCAGTGTACCTGGTTTTTATTTCACGTTTCTGAAATGCTTCAGGCGAGACGTCCATGATATCTCCCGAAAACCTTGATTCTCTTCAGTTTGAGTAGATTTATGTGCAGGAATATTGTATGGAGTATTCATTATTTATTTATTGTATTTATTTTCCTTTTTTATTTTGAGAAGAACTTGGTCATCTTCCGTTCAATTTTTCAAAATTTACCCCATCCCAATGTACAAACTCCTCAGCTTCGCCTTCGGGCTGTAGGCGCGTTGAGACTGTTCGCAAATCCCAGTGTCTGAACCGCTGCGGAAGGAAAACGCTCAGTGTTGTGGGTTTTCATTTTCTCCTTAAACGCCAGAAGGCCTCCTTGCGAAACACTTTTCATTAAAGCATTTTTTATTGATTAATTCAAGGAAAATGTGCATCATCTTATAAGAGGGGGTGAAAACGAAAATCAAATTTGCCACATTACGCAAATGTTACACAGCCCTGAGTATCCGGTAAATAGACCGCAGTCGAGTGCGGCTGGCGGTTTCAGAGGCAGAGGGGGAACAAGAAAAAGAAAAACCCCAACTTACAATTGCCCAAAGCGGTCCCGAAATATCCCGCTTTTCACACCCGTACTGCATTTTTTTCTTGTAAAAAGATTTTCAGACGTTTAAGCCAATTAAAATGGCCTTGAACTTGTCATCAACAGCCGCTGGCTTTCTGTAATCAGCTTACAGCAAATACTTTGTGCTTGAGAATGGAATATGGCCAGGTTTGGAAGTGGCGGCGAGGGCTTGTGAATAGTTCCCGGCCTTTCCTCGGTGAATGTTTGTAACGCCACAGGGCAATCCCTCATTAATATGTCGCCTGCCAACTCCTCAATTCCCCAATCAATCTTGGGACCAGGCATCTGCATACTATAGAAAGAAGAAAAAAACCTTTGGTGTTATTAACTTACAAAAGCCCTGCGTTTTTTCTCCCCCTTGAAAATAGAAAACCTGAAAAATTTTGCACAATGAAAAATCTGAGCGTCGGAAAGCGGCTTTTGAAGCTCCGTTGTTTGAGGGGAACAATTTTTAAGCCTCGCCGCGGGGCTGGACGAAATGGGCATTCTAATATGTCGCCGGCTTCCCACTTTACCCCCGTCAGATTTTCGGTGGCCTTGGCTTTCCGCTTACAAAATGGGCCACGTCGTTGTTGAATGCCGGACCGTTTTATAGGGTCTAGGGGGGCAAGATGGGGACCTTGTTTAGGGGCGGACCGGAGTAAGCCTACCCTTGGGGCGGCCCATGCCGAACCAAGACGTGCTGATACGAGGAGAAGGGGGACATGTCGACGGTTTACAATCTTCGGTATGCTTTACAAGACAAATCATCAATCAATCTCAGAAGATTTGTTGTTATTTCATGTCAAAACATTTGTTTTCCCGATTGGATGTCCATGCATCGAGAAAACTTGTCTATTGTCCACGTGCCAATATTAAGGCACTTTTAAAAGCAGGTGAATTTTCAAAAATTACATGGTTTTCTGACATCGGCATCGTTTGGGCTATTTGGGCAAACAAATATACAAAAAAATATATGACTCCTGCTGTTTTTATTCCTTGTTTTTTTGTAAAATTTGAAAACATCATGGTTTTGTGATTTGGTGTTGAGGGTTGTCACTTCCATTACGGTCAGGAGCTGTGTATAACTAAGTGTTCATGTCAATAGGAATGACGACTGGGTGCCAGAGTGTCTGCGACTGCTATATTGATGGCCTGTGTTGTATAGACCCCCTTCGCTATGATAAAGCCATCTTTGAACGCAAAGTCGACAATGATGAAGTCCCATTGCAGTCGCTAATAACATCCCTTATTTTCATGTGAGGATAAACTGACAACATCAAAATTAGTAATTTCGGTCAAAATGTGTTTATTAACGTTTGCCGTCATTACCGGTTGAGCATGGTCATTCTTGCCCTGTGATTGAATCAATGCATGGTGCAAGGCATGGGCGTCAATAATCAACACAATTGTCCCACACCAGGTTATAAACTCACAATCTCAAGGTTGTTCTTACCAAGCAAAACCTAACGAGCAATGAACATTCGGGTAATTTGAAGGTTTGACTTTAGTTGAGTGTTTCCCGCCAAAATAATGTCAAAAATGTTTGTTATAAAGTCATGCCAAATCAGATAATTTTCAGCAGCCCTTTTTACACAACTGGCTGTTTTCAGAACTGCCAAAAGTCGATGGAAAAATTCATAAAACATTACAAGAATTCTGTTCTCCACTTTGAAAGTTTAAAATCTAATGTAGGCCTACCGGCTGCGGCTGTATAAGCGCTACCTATTCACTGCGTGATTGTGATGTAGCCGTGGCTGGGAAGCCTTGTCAGAATTGGCGGATACAGCTATGGCTACTATTGTTGCTATGGGTCTGACGACGTAAGCTGCTGTACCTCAACGCATGGTGACGCAGCAAGTGTAGCCGTAGCCACTAATTCGAGCACAGCCGCAGCCTCCAATTTGGACACGGCTTATTGATTCGGATATTGATTTAAACCAGGAGCCACGTCCGGGCATCAGACAACCAGAACTTAACAGATAGTGCCATCTCATCATTGTGCTTAATAGCCTGTGACTCTGAGTCTGAGTTTCGTAACCAAGTCCGCAGTAAAATAGTTGTTTGTCACAAACACTTCATCCAAAACATATTTTCCCCAATTTTTACCTTGCGCAATTAATCTTAGAGCGGTCTCCTTAGCCTATTTTATTGATTACATGATCATTTTCGCTCAAGGCTGTAATATTTCGGAGGTTTAGAGCCAACAAAAGGGGATCATAATAACTCCACTGTTTGCTACAATGCTTTTGTCAGATACAGTCGTATCGTTCAAGTTGGTTGAGTCTGGTTTCCGGTGGACAATCAACAACCGTAACGTTCTTCTTGGGCTCGTTGTTGTGTCGTTATTTTTCTCCGCAAACGTGTAGGGGACCGTGTCAGAACGGTTTTTGTCATGGGTGTATAACGCACCATTGACCCTGCCAATAACGTGGCCATACCATGCCCCCATGCCGTGGGTTCTCCTGACTTTTCAGATGCTTCATTAACTCGAATAAACAACTTTTATGACTTTTCAATTTTTTTCGCAGATTGTTATTTTATTTTGCTGAATGCAGGTGTCCGAAGCTACGCTATTATGCTATAAGTAAATATGGTTGACATATCCGATTAGGTCGGGACGATGATGAATGGGCACTTTCAACGAACTAAAGCAAAACAATCTATACTTTGAAAACTTCAATTTATTGTGCTCTTTGTTCGTCTTTAACTCTGAAGTGTTTGAGTAAATCCGAAATTAAAGCTGGCCTATACTATAAGATCAACCAATCAAAATAAATAAAATCAGAAAAATTGCAATTAGCAAAAACCATTTGGTGCTTTTTTTGGTATATTGCATATAGTTGTTCTTTATTGAAACATGATCAAACCCCCAAGTCAATGTCACACACGTTTTGAAAGCCAGACATGCCAATTTATCACGAAGTGCCAAGCTATGTTTGCAAACTACTGAAAACCCTGAAATGTACCTTTCTGACTTTGAAATGACAATCACATCACATCGGACCTCCCGATTTAATTAAAAGAAAACAAATTGGAAAGCCAAAAAGTTCGGCTTCTGTCGATAATATATCGAAACCTTTTTACTTTTGGAAATCGTCAAAGACCAGTATCCTCAAGTGGTGTTTTCCAACATACTTAAAAAAAACTATGAAAATTTGGAATGACAAGTTTCACTTCTATAATGGAAGACACATCTTTAAACAAACTCATAGAGGGAAATGATCAGTTGAATTTTAGAAGCGTTCATACTTTACCCATTTTGCAAAAATTAGGTTTTTAAAACGGGTAATAAATCGCCCTGCGTGTTTGCCGTCGCTCGTAGAGTGCCCGGGTAGGCGCGGTATACTGGCGGCTACCGTGTTATCGATTTGGTAACTTTAGCCAGAAGCAAGTGTCATTGCCCACCAAAGCAAATTTGTGCAACTCATTTACCGTGTATTAAGACACTTTCATTGTGTAAAATGAGTATGCACAAGGTGTAAGCGATATTCCTTTCAAGGTCTCAGTCAAGAGCGTGGAGAAACGGAAAATGAAACCTTTTACATTCTTCAAACACCCACTCTCTATTATCATCATTAAATTACAGGGAATCCTAAACTATCTGAGATAAATCAACCGCAAATAGTGGTCCCTCCTTTTTGTACGCCATAAGCTAAGTGTTTGAGTTTTGTATTATAAATTTACTGCATTGTGAGCACTGTAGTGTAAAATGATTCAGGTCAATGCATAACTCAGTCAATAAAGACATGCGCACGGTTTGTTTTTGGCGCTATATATAAAGTTAACTCGGTACTTCTGAATTAGGCAGCTCAGCAAAACGTTAGATCAAAGGGTTTCCTTTAAACATGTGCCCTTAAACAATGATTTCTGATGCTTGGGCTCAGTGAGTAAATCTGAAAAAGTCTACCTTTGTACGTTGCTTCAAACAGCCAGACCGCAAGCTAAATACTTGATTTCGGAAAGGACAAACGTCAGAGCGCATGTGCACGTTATCAAACTATCCACGTCACGATATCAATATCGAGATTGAGGTCATGCATACACCACGGTTTTAGCTTAGACTCAGGCTTAGGTTGGGCTTAGGCTTGGGCTTAGGCTTGGGCTGAGGAATGGTCGTAGGATTGGGCTCACTTGGGCTCAGGCTTAGGCTTGGGGTCAGGATGAGTCTTGGGATTTGGGCTCACGCGTAGGCCCATGCTTTGGTGGCACGGTTGGCTTGTGCGTAAAGCGCTCGCCTCTCACCAAGGTGACCCCGGTTCGATTCCCGGTCGGGGCCATAATGTGAGTTGAGTTGTGCGTTGGTTCTCTGCTGTGCCACGAGGGTCTTTCAGACTATCCGGTTTTTCTCCCTCAGGAAAAATCAAACACTTTCGATCTTGGCTGTGCTCCGTGGTCATTATGGGTTGATTATTATTATTATTAAGCTTATGCTTATGCTTAGGATAGGGCTCCGTAGGTAATATTTAAAATGTTCACTATCAGTACGGTACTTCGTGGACTACGCGTAAGCTGAAGACTACGAATTAGCCGTGTTTTGAGAAACATTAAGGTTGATCGTAAATTAAAGATCATAGGTCATCTTCGAGGAAGACACTCCAATTATTGACAATTATTTTACCCGTGGGTTAAAAACAGCCTTTGTATGCGAGAGTGAAAAACCAATGCATAGGCCCAAGGATTAGTAATTTGTGATTACAAATTTAGAAAGAGTCAATATGAATAGAAGATCACCAGAGTCGAATCATCCAGAGAAATATTTCTAAATGCAAAATATCTGTCAAAGTCGATACAAAGTCGATACAAAGTCGGCAGACTTCCTAAACTACCAACCATTAACAAATTGCAGAAAAGACGAAATAAATCACCGTTTGAATATTTTCCGCTGTTTTTAACTAAGATTGACCTCGAAACTTGTTGACAAGTTAGTTGTATGGCTTGTTTATTGAAAACTAGACGGCGTGGGAATGAAATACATTTTTTGTTAAAGTCAATGTTGTATTTATCAGCGTCATCCCATTCTCTGAGCTTTGTGTCCAGGGGGTCTGGTTGATCGGATGGTTGAACTTCTCCCCTCCCGACTAATTCGACACTTCTTTTGATCGAAATCATGAATCTGTAACACTTATGGTTTGAGCGCGAACCATGTAGGCTACACCGGGTGCGTTTTGTTGGCAGATTAACCTGAACCCAATTTGAGCACAACAAATAACTTAAAGGCGCAACAAAAATATGCAAACAAAAATAATGTCACAAGCCGAAATACCATGCCACAATTTATTTTATTTTCTTCTTTTTTTTGGGGGGGGGGAGCAATCTAGAGATTAAAACATTTAGACAAAACTCGAGCGTACGTCTAAGTAAACAAAATGTAATATACAAATTATTTAGTTTTTCTTGTGTGAAACTGTGTAAAGGTTTGCATAGGATTTGAAACTTTGCATGGTAAAAATACGATATGGAAAGGTTTGGGGTAACACCATGTAATGATAATCTCTTAATGAGTTGGGGTGGTTCTTAAAAGAACCGTTGGTTTCAACTCGACGTTTCGATCAGTATGCTCTGATCGTCTTCTGGAGAAAGCCTGTATGAATATGGTTAAGGGTGTCCAGGAGTGGGTAATTATTCTTGGTGAGTGTCAACTGTATGCTTGAATAACGCCTTTACAACCACCCCGTGTCGAGGGGAAACCAGCAGCAATTAGCGACTTCAATTGTTTATAATGAACTCATACAGCTGTAACATCACAACATTTACCCGCTATTTGATTATAAAAAAGCTGTTGACATTTGTTTTTTTTCTTGAAGGTACGTGCGTGAGTGGCTCGGGGCGATGACTACGGGGCGGATAGTCAACATGGACGCTACGGGGAAACGATTCTATCTCCCGCCTCATCGCGCCATCTTCTTGACTACCCCGGGCCTTGGCTATGAGCTCACCATCCTCGCTGCGGCTCTGCCGATGCAGGGGAAGGTCTTCAACCATATCATCGAGAGTTTTAAGCTGGACGGGCCCAAAGGTAAAACATCACTCAGATAATGTAATAAACAATCCATGTACTGCCCTCTATTGAAATCTTCACACCATGGTTTTGCAAAAACTTGGTATAATGAGTGACGCCAAAGGTCCTACATTCAAAGGAAATTTATGCGTCGAGGACTAACTCCTGTGACATTATTTCCTGCATGCAACACCGGTCTTAATAAAACAATATGGGAACAAGCCGAATATCATGATACACTTCGACAAAAATTTAACATGAAGACTGCTCTATCACGATATCCTTGTCTTTATCAAGCAGGCAAAAAACATCCACAACAATTTCGTATATATTGAGAATACAGTCGTACACATTTTGCGAACGCAGCCAGATAGATTCTCCCATGACCAGTTCTGGAAAACTGGTATACCGGGCTCATTTTTTTCCCATTTCGGCAAAGTGATTCAAGTGATAATGTGACCAATAACTTAAACAGCTAACGCACCTAAAGAACATTGCCGTGTAATACGCACTTATTACGGGGCAAAGCAAATAAGACGTGGCACAATGACAAACTATTAGCAACTCATGACAATTTACTACATGATATTGATAAACAGTGTTTCCCATTTGAAATATTTGCTTTGTGCCATGTGAGTTTGTGTGCAAAATTGGACCCACGAAAGCTGCAATTAAGTTCAATTAAATTGATCATTGGGTTTACAACACGGACACAGTGATTGAGGCAAAGCATGAGTCAAGCAAGTCCATAGGTCGTTCTCCCCTAGGTATAAATAATGGTCAGTATGTCAATAGAGAAATAACTGGGAATTGCTTTAAATCTGTTTCTTCTGCGCTTTGTCGGTGACATTTAGAGGAGGAGGGTGCCACTGATGCACAAGTTTTCCGTTAATAGTTTTTTTGTTAGATACATGGTACTCGAGCATTTTGAAACTAATTACGGACAGATTTCCTCTTGTGTACTCTGACAAGACTGGATTTTAGATTCCCTCTTGTGTACTCTTACAAGACTGGATTTTGCTTATCATACGATTCAATGTGCAATAAATTGTGTTAATACATAGGCAGCAGAAACATTTGCCCAAAGGCTTGTCCAAATATTGTCAAATCCCTGATGTCCGATTATTGGTTACTTTCGCAGGTCACAACTCTATTTCCTTGTGACCTATGACCATCTTCATATCTTGGTTGCTTTTCTTTCTTTACAGGCGTTTCGTACGATCACTTTGGTGACTTTCATCATTTTATGAATGAATGTTCACTGGTATGGTGGGAACGGCATCTTGTGCAGACATTCATCCCGTCAATCCCGGGTCTCAAAGACATGTTAGGTACGTTAGCATTAATAAATCACAATACGTTACAGAGGCCGTGCCCGAATTAGCGGCTTTAGCTACGGATACGGCTAGATTTCCGCGTCACCGTGCGTTTAGCAGCCTCATATCAAAGTCGTAGCCATAACCGTAGCAGCCTTTTCGGATTTAGCCTCATAATACGGCGTGTTATAGCCAAGCGGTCTATAGGTCACCGGACCCAAGCTGGTGTCAGCAGCCCAGCTCCTTGTTGATGATACCCATGCCTACATCATGAATGTGAAGGGTAGCAAAGGCCACATAGTTAGCTTGATTCCACGTACACTGTATAACAAAAACGGTGAAATTTACGGCACTTTACCTGGCACCAGGGGTCGATTTCACAAGGAGTTAGTCCTAACTTAGGACCAGTTTTATTTAAAAAATGTATGGTTAGTCCTAAGTTAGGACGAGTCTAACTCGTCCTAAGTCGAGATAAGACTAGTCTTAACTCTTTGTGCAATCCGCCCCAGGTAAAGTGGCGTAAATTTCACGGTGGAAGTTTTGCAAACTACCCCTTCAATGCACACTATTATTACAAAACTTCCACTGTGAAATTTACGGTACTTTACCTGACACCCTAGCTGCCAGGTAAAGCACGTACATTTTACGGATATTTCTTACAGTGTACCCATCTTGTTCGTCTTATCATCTGACTTCAACAATTTTATTGTCAGTGGAACAGGGACAAATGATGCTCTTTTGAATTGTTACAAGTGAGTTGAAATGTTTGCCGAATAATGGCTATAGCCACCCTACACAACAAGTTATGACCAGGATGGTAGACCGTTGAAATGATGCCGTTGTATCAATGTTTTGTCTTGCAGAATAACCTAGAATTGTTTTCCTTTTTACTCCACAGAGTCGGGGATCTCGGTGCTAGACCTTGGGTGCGGCGAGGGAGGAGCAAGCCTCCTCATGGGACAGGAGTTCCCAAATAGCTCAATCCTTGGCGTGGATATCTGCAACCATGCCACACAGGCTGCGCAGAAGGGTATCGCCAAACACAGCCTCACCAACGTCAAATTCCTTCAGATGGACGCCCACGATATTCCGGATGACTGGGAGGGGAGGTTCAAGTACATCCTAGCGTGGGATTCCATCCACGACATGGCGCATCCGAACAAGATCCTGGAACGCGTCCGGAAAGTCCTTGCTCCGGGTGGGATCATGTCCGTCATGGAGGTCAACGCCAGGTCCGAGATTAAGGACAACATGGACATGCCGTTCGCGTCTACGTTCTACACCAATAGCATGTTCCACTGCATGACGGTTCAGCTCAACGCTGGTGGCGAGGGCCTCGGGAACATGTGGGGCAGGGAACGGGCAGAGGAGACCCTACGAGATGGTGGGTTCAACGTGGAGACATTTCCATCACCCTTTGAAGGGTCATTTAACTGTCACTTTCTCTGTAAACTTAAAGAATGAAGGCCGAATTCAGTCAAGTTGGGGTGTATGCAATATTTGAAGTTGCTGGCGCCATTTTATGTTATTCACAACAGCGTGAGTCGGTACACTACAACAGGATAGTAAGTCCTTGTACAGAATATTAACATTATTTTGGTGTGTAGGAATGGATTTTGACGATAAGGCATTGTTCTTGTTCAAGAGGAGAATGCATATGTAGTGCCTATAAATTCTGTCTAGCCCTTTAGACTTTTACCACAGGACATCCCAAATTTTACGAGAACAAGAACAGAGACAAGTTAAGTTTGAACAAAGGATAGATTTCTTGTCTTTGTGAGGAAAACTTGCAACTCGAGAAAACCCACAGAGGCCCTTCTCGAAACGACGGCTTCGGCTTTGGATTCGGCTTCAGGGTGTCTTGGCCCCATGATTGTTTTGACAATACTGCGCGTGCTGTGCGTATAGGCGCTCAGGGCTTCAGACAAGAGGACGGAGCCTGAGGCCGAATCCAAATCCGAAACCGTGGATTCGAAAAGGGTCATAGTAAGATTGTCTTCGCTGAGGTTTTAACCCATCCGCGTCTAAACTAAATAGACGAGTAAGCAAGACTGAACAACACTTTATTTTCCCGCGTTTTTAAGGAAAAGTATGCCCTTCTCTCCCTCCCCCTTTTTACTTTTGCACTATTGTTTTCTTATGTTTCAAAAGTTTGTAAATGTTTCTCTTATTTATACGAATGAATATAATTATATTGTGTGTATAGACTCGATCTTGTAAAGAAAGGTTGTGCCACCGAACTGTTTTTGTTCTTACGATTATGGTCATGTAAAATATTTGCTAGCATCGATTATAAAACCTTCGAGGAAAAGACTCACAAACACAGACGTGTGTGTGTTTCTTTTCATTAATTTACCTCATGCTCGTAACTTTTTGAGTGGCCGTTTATTTCTTGGGGAAAAAAAATGCTAAAAATTCAGCTGTAACATAGATAAAGTTTATTTTATAAGCTACCTCTTCGAACCTTAATAATTAATAGCAGTTTCGAAAAATTTTGTTTGGGTCAGGCAGTTAATTTGTATTAATATCGGTTTGCCGATTTTAGGGCAGCTTTGTTTGTGATTTCTAAACGCGCATTTTTTTGCTTACTTGTTGGTTCAACTGAAGATAAGATTTTAACATGTCCCACGTACGTCATTACCCAATACAGTTGGGAGGTTTAGCTGCACGTATGCGAGCAAAACGTGAATGAAACGTCAACAAAAAATTGCTGTAAAAATCTCACGTTTTAAGCATACGTGAAATTACCATTTCTCACGTCGGGTACGTATGTGCAGGCGTCATACGTGAGAATGAAATAAGCCAAAAGTGGTGACGTCGTAGAAATGACACCATTTTTTGAAGTCCACGTTCACGTTTTTTTCTCGCGTAACGTGCAGCTAAACCTCGCTAATGTGCATAGCTAAATTGCTGTGAATGTATGTGGCACATTAAAAGTGGTACCAATCTCGTTGATGAACATTTAAAATGTGTGTAGATGTTTTGGGTTATTCCAACCATATTATTTAGGCTGGCAAAAGGTCAATTTAGTAGGCAGTGATTTGCCTTGCAACCTCAAGCCAGTTCTGGAAAATCATTAACTAAACACTGTTTACAGAAATTTTTCATCATTAGAATGAACCTTTTGTTATAATCAATTTAAACACAAATATTAACGTAAGCATCCCAATTAAAGTCGGAGACGTCATACGCTGCTATGGTCTGCCATTTGGGGAGTCAAGATATAGGATCTTTTCCAAACATGGGCTACGAGGCTCGGGCTTGGGCCTCGTTATAACTTTTGAAGCAGCTTGCATTTTGCACGGTGATTCGAATACCAGACGCCTCATGGGGTTTTATCCGGCCTGCGTGCTGCGTGTCCCCATAATGGTGGGCTGAAGGAAGATGAGTCACAAGAGGGCGCTTTAAGAAAAAATTTCCACAAGACACAGTATGATGTATAGGGACAGAATCTCCTGCCACACTGAAGCCAGAGCCAAAGCCAAAGGATCTGTGCGTCTATAACGCACACTGCATAGTATCATATTATTATGTGGAAATGACCATCAAAATGGCGCAGGCAAGATCTATGGCGTGACTGACGTCAGGTGGATCGGGCCAATACATTTAATAGTAAACAAAGTAATGATGAACACTGATTATGTTTTTATTTCATTTTCTCTGGAAATGAATGTATTATTTTGTAAATTAATTTGTGCAAAAGGGAGTTTATGAGCACTCTGTACGTATTTATGCACTTGTAAATTCATATTTTTAATGTTTTTCATTACCTAAAAGTGGATGTAGACTACAGTATAGTGCGATAATTTATCGTGGTTTTGTATAAAATATATTACATAATAGTCTTAATATTCATAGGTACTTATTTAATAAAGTCACTGCCGCTACTTGTATTCTTATAGTACGTGAAGGGAAGAGGCTGGATCTTTGTAAATAGACCAAGTTATTTTAACAATAGGGAAGATATTATAATTTCTACAAAGTGTGAATAATTAATGTGTTGTATTATAATGTTGAATGTTTGTGGCATTTTGTTTATTAATTAAACCAAATAGTGGTCACTAATTATTGGCGTTTGATCTTGTTGTTTTTTACACGACAGAATTTTTTGTAATTTTTTTTGTTATATGAAGTAGAATTTAAAAGGCAGTGGACACTATTGGTAATTACTCAAAATAATTATTAGCATAAAACCTTACTTGGTAACGAGTAATGGGGAGCTGCTGATAGTATAAAACATTGTAAGAAACGGCTTCCTCTGAAGTAACGTAGTTTTCGAGAAAGAAGTAATTTTCCACAATATTGATTTCGAGACCTCAGAATTTGAATTTGAGTTCACGAAATCAAGCATCTGCAAGCACACGACTTCGTGTGACAAGGGTGTTTTTTCTTTCATTATTATCTCGCAACTTCGACGACCAAATTTAGCTCAAATTTTCACAGGTTTGTTATTTTGTGCATTGTTGAGATACACCAAGTGAGAAGACTGGCATGGTCTTTGACAATTGCCAGTAGTGTCCAGAGTCTTTAAAGGCATTGGACACTATTGGTGATTACTCAAAATAATTATTAGCATAAAACCTTTATTGGTTACGAGTAATGGGGAGAGGTTGATGGTATAAAACACTGTGAGAAACGGCTCCCTCTGAAGTGCCATAGTTTTCGAGAAAGACGTAGATACACTAACTGTGAAGGCTAGTCTTTGACAATTACCAATAGTGTCCACTTTTAAATAAACTCACGTGCTGAAAAGTATGGACACAGAGCTGTCAAAGAGCAAACACAAAGTAACGAGGGTCAATTCACCATCAGAATAATGTTTGATTTCGACAAGTTTCAAAAGTTATACCATTGTAAAGCCCATTTTATGAGCTTTATCCTCATGCTCATTTTGCTTTTGTGACGATTTTGTAGGCAGGGCCAGCGTCCAGGGAAGTAGGCTTACTATGGCCACCAAACAAACGCACCATTGGCCTGCCTATCAATACATGACTTTTGCCGCAGAAAAATTACCTGAAACAAATTCTGCGGTTTGTTTGACAACTCCCGAACTAGGCATGCTAGAGAGACGCAACTTGTGCACGTGTCTGCCTTGAATATTCACCCATCCACTGATTACCTTTTAGGGATCCTGCGAGCATACTCCCAGTATTCCTAAAAATTGATGTTTAACGGCACGTGTTTTTGAACCAATTAATGCGTTTGATCTGAACGCTCATAAATCATGGGCACCAGAATTTCTTTTTTACGGAACCACATTATTTTTTAGCCCAGACCAAATCAATGGAGAAATTAAGCGACGAAATGAAGAATTGCCTCTCACAATAAGGTATAAAACATGTTTTTGGTTCCATAAAATTAAATAAATATACTCTAATACACTAAGGGTACTCACAAGCTTTGCCGCCTCTGCCTCCCATGCCTTAAACTGTGGACTCAACAAACAAAATGATGGAGGAAACAACTAGGGCCAGTAATTAGAAATTTACTTCAAAGCAAGAGCTCGTAAAACTGGTTGTTCTTGCTGCAAAGGTGATCTCTGAAAGTGAACACTTCCCAATGCTACCCAAGTATGTAGTATTTTTTATAGCTTTTGCTTGGCATTTGCACTACGAACGTAAAATGAAAAGATTAGTGGTTAAAGAACAAAACACTTTTGAATATCCCGAATTCCAGAACATGTGAAAGAGTAACCTGCATTGTTCTATTGCTCTTTCTACAAGTACAAAATACTTATCTAGTGATTGGCAGTGCAACCCGCGGTCTTGCTGGTCATACCACTGGAAGCCCATCTCAAGGACTCTAAGTGAATTCGTTGTTGTTTTGTGTTTGTGACAAATACCTATTGAACTAGCTCCCAGCATCCACTGTGATGTCTCCTCCCATGAGCAGCCTTGTCAAGGAAACTGCCCTACCAGTTCAAAGGGATAAGGCTACCTGTGGGCTCACATCTCATATAATTCGCCCTACAGTTTTTACACACTGTAAGTTTTTATCGTCCATTTCCCAGACTTTTTGTATTGTGGCCGCCTTATCTTCACCTTTTATTTATTATGCACTCTGCCCCTCAATTAGTTACTTTTGCACCATCCTAGTTTAGCTAGCTAAAGCTGAATAAGAATTTCACCATCGAAGGTTGACGATCTGTTGAATTCCCACAATGCATTAACGCCACCACACGACACCTCACTACAACTTTTTGGAGACAATAAACACTTTAAAAATAATTGGGTCCAAGGCATAGAGCTATTATATAGCTCTATGGTCCAAGGCCAAAGAAACTGTTGCCATGGTAAAAGCTTACCCCCCCCCCCCCCCCCCGATAGTTGGGGTTACATGACGCGCTAAAAAATATTATTTGGAAAAAGCTTTGTGGTAATCAGATTTGGCTTTAAAAAGTTGCAGACAAAAATATTGTGCCCCCAACCCCGGGTCCTGATGGTTTTGGGGGCCTTTTAAAAACATTTTTTGTTTCTTCTTCTTCGTATTTTAATGTAGTAAATCTTTACAGATTGTCACTGTCAACAAGTTTTAGCCGCAAAGCGTTAGGTGATAACGACAGAGGGCGCTATATCTCCCAACTTGTTAACAAAAATAATTTGATAGCAGCCTGCAACTTTGCTATGTGTACACAGTGCAGTAGTGCGTGTATTTCTGCTGTATCACGGCGATTAGGCTATTATTATAAACTACAAAACAATCAAAAGGAAGGACACCTGCACACCTAGCGTGGTTTGTTGATTCCAGCAGCGTTTCGTCAAGAACCAGGGAGTTAAACACAGAGGTACTGCTAGATTTCTTTGATTTGAAAGTGGTATGTAAAACATTTAATTTTAAATAGTTTAGTCTCGAAGTTAGTTAAGAAAACATCTCTTTTTAGCTGTAAAGCTGATTAAGTTTGGAAAAGTTGCTTTCAAAACAATGCCAGTTTTTACCATGACGGTTTTGTAGGCGTGGCTGCCAGGGTCGTTTCAAAACAAGGAAGTATAGCTATAATAATAGTGCAGTGGATTGTACAATAATATTACCCTTTTTCTGTTTTAACCCTGTTTTGTAAATTGTACATCATCTCTGGCTACCTCCATGCTCTGGGTGAGGGACTTAATTGTGTTTCTTAAAATTAACCCTTCAAGTTCATTTCTGTATTATTTAATATAATAAACCGAGTATCCTCGGCTCAGCATATCCTTTGAGTTTTGAGATTTAAGTGGAACTGCTTTAACACCCCCCCCCCCCAAAAAAAGAAGAAGATTGCAGTCGCATAACTTGGGCCGTTGGGGGCATGGCACAGTGGCACTAGTTGCGATAATCGTCCCTCCATCCTCCCGCCATCGAGAGGAGGGTTACGATTTTCGAACTACAGGGGCACTTGCTTCAAATTGGTGCCCCCCCCCCCCCCACAGAGCTTAATTATTGCAGCTAGCACAAGAGCTGACCCAGAATTCAGAAAATATCGCCCCTGTATTGTAATGTTAGTGGTGATAATAATATTAATAATATGTGGGACCCTCCGATCGGCCTTTTTTTAAATATTTTTTTTTAACTCTCAACATTCCAAAAGCATTTCATTTGGTTTATCTCCCACAGGTCTTAATTAAGGTCAAATTGTGACATTACCTCAACCTCAAGATGGGTTCGGAAGAAATACAGACAGATTTCATGACGTTGACTCGTTTCATGTTGGAGGAGCAGTCGCGGTGTGAGGGCGCTACAGGGGAGATGACGCAACTACTTAACTCACTCATGACGGCAATTAAAGCAATCTCATCCGCAGTCAGAAAAGCTGGCATTTCTAAACTGTGAGTAATACAGCACGAGGGAAAATGACTGATGCCTCCTAAACCAATTTTGGAGACCGCCAACAAAGGCCAGTCAAACAAACTTCTGCAGCCGGCCACCACTTTTTAAGCAACTTCCTCTTGAAATTTTGACCTTTAAAAAGAAAAATTCAAGCGCACATTTCATTGCCTGGATGTAACTCTTGCACACTCATGCCTGAAGTGGAATGTAGTGAGCAGCATTGTCATGGCCCCCATAGTTCAGAATTTTTATTTTATTTTATGATTTTGACACTTTGTTCAAAGTGCCTGTGCCTCTCTTTACAATAATGTATAGTATTCTTTATCCCTAATGCAAACTTGACTTCCAGGCCTTTATGTTTCGCTTTTGAAAGGGCAAGGGTACCAAGACATATTCTCCTTGGTAAAGGGCACTTATGAGGAAGTTGTAAATTTCTACTGGAGCATTTCAAGGGCACCAAGGCATTGACCAGAGGGCATGGAGGCAATTACCTTTGTTGCCTCCGTGAAGTATCAGGCATGCACATCTATTATAGTGTAGTAATTTTTTAGTTTTTTTTCTTCAGTTTTGGCATCGCTGGGACAACTAATGTCACAGGTGATGAGCAGAAGAAGCTTGATGTCCTCTCCAACGATCTGATCATCAATGCTCTCAAGTCTTCCTTCACGACCTGCGCCCTTGTCTCGGAGGAGAATGAAGAGGTCATCGTGGTGGACAGCAAGAAGGCTGGAAAGTACATTGTGGCCTTTGACCCCCTGGACGGGTCATCCAACATAGATTGCCTGGTGTCCATCGGAACGATATTCTCCATATGGAAGAAGGTATAATCCTTGAAGCTCAGCTGTAACTCTCTTCCTTAGAAGTGTTGGGTTGACACACAACCTCAGCCCAACTTCAGGGCTGGTTCGCACTACTCTAATTCCTGGGGTTACCGTGGGGAATAGCAGCCGGCCCTTTCACACTTTGAGCGCTTTACTCGCAAATCTACCCCAGCAAATGAGCAAACCCTGGGAAATATACACCCCTGCTCCAGAGTAAAACCCTGGGGTATTCTTAAATTTTGCAATAGGAACTCTGTGGAATAAGGACCTATATGCGGGGACAGAGTGAAAGTTTGCTAGGGTGCCTCCCCAGGGCTTGATTCCATGGTGATAAGAAATACAATGTGAAAAGGGCTTTACTGTATGTTTGTTATGAAAAAATGTTGCTCATTATGTACCTGCTGAAAAAATATATGCACTTAACTTAAAGGTAGGGTCATAGATTGGTCAATACTCCAAAATTCTTTAAAGTGTATCCCTCATTTTTACTTCATCATCTTTTTAGTTTTTTTTTCATGTAGGCCTACAAAAAGTATTATTTCAACAACGCAATCAGGCCAAAATCATTAATGATAATTCATATTTTGTTTGAAACTTTCAAGGAGACACCAGGACCAGTATCTCTCAAAGATGACGTACTCAAACCTGGTACCAATCTCGTCGCAGCAGGTTATGCATTATATGGAAGCGCTACCATGGTGGTACTGACCACAGGATGTGGTGTCAATGGATTTATGTTGGATCCAGTAAGTCAGTTTGTTACTTTGTTTCACCCTGTACACCGATAATAAAAATAATACGGACATTTATATTGCGCAATGACCTATATAAATATACTCTACTGCGCATTACAAGGAATACAAAAAATGCAGAGAAAAAAATGAAAAAAACAAATACAACAACAGAGCAAGAATGAATTAAATCGGTGAAGTAAACAAATGGGTTTCTAACTTTGATTTAAATAAATTAAGTGAAGAAGACTGTCTAATGCAAGGTGGGAGATTGTTCCAAAGATTTGGAGCGGCGTAAGCAAATGCCCGTTCACCTAAAGTAGCCCTAGATTTACTAGATGGGTGAGACAACAATGTGGGGTCTTGTGAACTCCTGCTACGGTAGGTTGATTGAGAGAGGGATTTCATGGTTATGAGTTCTTGAATGTACGTTGGTGCTAAACCATGAATGGCTTCATAAGTTAATAAAAGAACTTTAAATGCTATTCTTTGTTGAACTGGTAACCAGTGTAACTCATTTAACAATGGACTACATCTAGAGTATCTGGGGTGGGGTAAGCACTGTATACTCGGTACCCAAGATCTGTGAAAGAAGGTACCGAGTATACAGTGCTTACGCACATCGGTGAAAGGGTAACACCAAATAAAATTCTCTATGTAAATTTAACATCAATTAAGTCGAGGTGGGTTTCAAGTAATGGGAGACTTTTGAGACGCTGGCAGCAGCAGACACAAAGTTCCTTTTTGCGGCTCTGAGCATGCGCACACATGCTCAGTATTGCGCGTCAAGGTCCGACTGATATGTGAAAAACGACCGTCCAAAAGTAATCCTTTTCTTGGACTTGCCACGAAATGGACTTTTCAGATTTGATATTATTTGCTTATGGTGTTTTATTTACAGGCCATCGGGGAGTTTGTCCTCACTGACCGTGCGATGCAAGTGAAGCCAAGAGGTAAAATCTTCAGCATCAATGAGGGCTATGCATCGTCCTGGGACCCTGCTATTACAGAGTATGTCAGACAGAAGAAATTCCCTGAGGTATGTCTGATCTGGATCTGGATAACGCTCTTATTAGAATAAAAATGAAAAGGATGGGTTTGTGCTGTGTGGTTTTTACTTGCTAAGGTGGATTGTAACGGCTCGTTTACAGAGGGCCGTGACCATGCGATAAAGGCCCTCGCCTTTGGCTCAGGCCTTTATCGCAGATTTAAGAACTCATCGCCACTCTTTTATCCCCTTATTATTATTGTGACTATTATTATTATTGATCCAAACAGGAGGGCAAGAAGGCATACAATGCACGCTACATCGGGTCCATGGTAGCTGACGTCCATCGTACATTGGTGTATGGAGGGATATTTTTATACCCTGGGAACAAGGCAAGCCCCAATGGAAAGGTAAACAGCCTATGATAAAGCTGTCAAGCTTTGAATTTTATAAGGCCCTATCAAACTAGTGGCTGCAGCTGCAAGTAGGGTTTGTTATATTGACCTGTGTTAAGCATAGGAGACCGGTAGCAGTATTTGCAGCAGCAGCCGTAAAATCAGACACGGTCTCACGCCATAGGGATGTTCCGGTTGGTTGAGTGTTTTTTTCCCTCACCTTCCACATCTAGGACCCTGGTTCGAATCACACTTGGGTTTTTTGTGTGGGTCTTCCCTGGAATTATTCTCTGGGGTTCTCCTCCAACATCTAAAACTGAAACTTCCTTTGTTCTCTTCTCTCACTGGGATTCTTGGCTTTAAGTTTGCTTTTCTGAGATTCCTTGGCTTCCCAACCAGAACAAATAAACAAAAATAGCTGGGCTAGTAAACATTTTTTTAAGTAATCTGACTGTAATTCTGCAGTCAGCTGCGATGGTTGAAACTGAATAAACCAGTTAATATGATCTACCCATAATCATGGAGCAATGACAGCAGTAGAAAGCTGAGTTTGTCGAATTGCATTAAGTGATTGATTGATTGATTAATTGACAATGTTCAAAGATATTGTGAACCAACTCTAGTAAATTTATTAACTTTTTCCTCAAGGTGTAAATTTCCTTTGAATTTTCTGATTTGACAGATCCGTCTGTTGTACGAGTCCAACCCAATGGCGTTTATCATGGAGCAAGCTGGTGGTCTGGCGACCACTGGGCAAGAGAACATCCTAGACATTCAACCCACCCAGATACATCAAAAGTGCCCCGTCATCATGGGCTCTGAAGATGATGTGAGAGACTTCCTGGCTATCGTTAAGAAACTTAAGAAGTGAAACGGAGAAGTCCAAGAGAGTGGCCTACCTTCATAGAGCTGCTAAAGGCACAAAAAGTAGCTAAGCGCAACAAAATTATGTTTATGACTAATAAGGTTACCAGGCAAACTATCATACCCTACAACTGTTACACAGTATTTTTTGCTTAAGCGACTCTATGAATTTGGGCCCTGGGTCCAATTTGAATTCATAGAGATGCTTATAAGCACAAACAAATACATGAGCACAAAACAATATGCACTGTTTATGACTTGTTTTATGTGAGTTTTTGCTTAGCAGGTTATTTCCTGCTTAAGCGGCTCTATGAAATTGGCCCCTGATGTGGATAATGTCTGGCTGGTGTGCCTGGAATTTTGTTACGTAAACTTTTAAAATTCTTCAACAGCCAGACACCCTCCCCAACACGACTAAACAATAAGACAGAAAATATAAAAAAAACATATATTTTAGCTAACGTTTATTTTTCTAGTAAAAGACTTATATTTTTTATAAAGTATTTTCTGTAGTGAAGAATAACATTTCCAAAGTTGTTTGTTACTGAATGTTTGAATTTATATTCAGATTATATTTTGTAATAGATCTATTGTTAAAGTGTTAATATTTGTCTGATTAAAGTTCGCAATACCTCATATATTTCTCTGGGAATAGAGATGTACAAACTATTAGTTACAGTATTGTTATACCATGTCCATTTATACATCAATTTATGCATTGTGTTCTGTTATCAGCAATAAAACCAGGGTGGCATTTTACGGGGGCACAAGGGGTGCACTATTTTTTCTTTGGGCATTTCCGGCCAATTTTGAAAGTAGTTTATATTTTTCTGAAATAAGCAATACTTTCCAGTATTCTTTACTAATTATGTATAAGATGGATGTAAAAATAGGGGAAAATATTTGAAATGAATGTATTGTGCACTTTATCAAGTGGTTTAGGTAAACTGTGATTTATACTATAGAGTAGTATAAAATAAAAAGAACTGTTGAAGGTTAAGGTAAAACATAAAGTCTATGAAAAGATTTTGTTTTTCAAGTTTTGATGAAACATAAAAACTCAACTTGTGAAAATTTAATGTTCGCTATAAGAATACAGGCCTGTGAGTTGTCAGGTTTGTTCCTGATTTCGTTTGTTGCTGATTTCGGTTTCATCAGATTTTCATTCACCTTCAAATTTTTTAGCAGAGGTGAAGATCAGGGGAAAGAAATTGGAGCGAACATGACACAGTCCAGTTTTAATTTTTTTTTTTAATGAAATTATTTGATACCTTTGTGAGATTATATGAGAACAAGTGTGAGAGACATCACAAAATTCCATGCAACTTTCAGCTCCTCAAATAATAAGCTTATTAAATAATTTACAAGAATGTGATTGCTATAAATTGCTTGAATGCAGGAAACATCACTGGCTGACTGACCATTAGAGGTTGAATGCTGCCCTCTATTGATAAGATTTATCAAGCTTTATTTCCGGGTTGGCAGTGAAATCAATAGAGATCAGTTGTGAAAACCAGAGACAGGTAGCAAGTTGATATTGGGTTGAACTAACTGACTTGGGGGGGGGGGGGGTAACAAATCAAAAAGTTGCATCTCCTTAAGATTGTATCGTAACCTTTGATGTGATCCCTGGCTATGTGGCAATTAGTGGTGAATGGCTTCTGACTGGAAACCATTGAGAAATAGCGAAATGGGAAACATCTATAGGGTTAGACATCTCACATGGCCTTGCAGTATGAGCCAGTTTAAAACCTTGTTGGTTCTCAAAAAAATAATAAAAATACACATCTTGTACAATTTAGTCATCCTTTGAGTTTTATTCAACCATCCATACAAATTAAAAAGTTACAAATAACTGTCTTGCATTGGTTCAATAAAGAGATCATTATTTGACGACATTGACAGATGGAATGTTCCATTCGACTGGACTTGTAATACCTCATGGAATGGAACTTTCTATCTCTCAACTCATCACCATTGCAATCATTCTGTCATTTTTGTCAATTGTTGTGGAGAACATATTTCCAAATTAACTTAATTCTGCCCTTCAGACAAAGCACAGGATTGGCAACCATAAAATAAATATGATTTATTTTAATCTGAAAGTTCACTGATTATTGATGTCCTACCAGTACCACTAATCCGTGTGAGAAATAATGTAATTTGAAACATAGTCAAAGTTGAGGAAATAGTAGCTCCTTCTATTGCTTATTTTGATTTACCACCAAATCCTCAAGATAAATTTTTATATCATTTTCTCTCAAAATGTGAACTCTGGATTTGACAAAAATTTGACAAGTAATTTGGCTTATTGAAGTTAGAGTATGTGAATTAGTTCACTCTTTCCAAATTCCAATGATGTGCTTATTTCTTATACAGCAGATATATAATACTTAGTGTCAAATATTGCTTTGTTTTGATACTGTAATATAAATTACGTAATGATAAGTGATCTGCCACTGGATACAAATCTCTCGCTCGCTTCTGAGTTTTTCTGCAGGTTACACAGTTATAATATGTATAAAAAGTTTTTAATTTTTAAAAGATGCCATGTGGCTAATCAAACTTGAACCCACGTTATTTGTAAATGAAGAAAATGCCTGTTAATATTAGAGCGAATACATTAAATAAATAACTATGTTTCAAAAGAAACATAATATTATTTTAAAAGCATGAGTAAACATGCCCATTAGTATTAAAGTGAATACATAAATAAACCAATAATATTGTTTCGACAAAACAAACATTTTACATGCACAGGTCTCTTGTTGTAGGCACTTTATATTTGTGATCAAGAATAAAAACAAAACAGGAAGATTTCTAGTTTAACCACGGAGTAAGGGTTAAAGGAACACGTTGCCTTGGATCGGTCGAGTTGGTCTTTAAAAAGCATTTGTAACCGTTTGTTATAAAATGCATATGATTAGAAAGATATTTTAAAAGTAAAATATAATGATCCACACAAGTATCACTCGAAATTGCATGGTTTTCCTTTTACCTCGTCGACTAATACGGTCGGCCATTTATGGGAGAAATTTTTTTTACTCCCATAAATAGCCGACCGTGTTAGTTTGCAAAGTAAAAGGAAAACCACGCAATTTCGAGGCAAATTTGTGTGGATCATTATATTCTACTTTTAAATCATCTTTCTAACCATATGCATTTTAAACGGTTACAAATGCTTTTCAAAGACCAACTCGACCGATCCAAGGCAACATGTTCCTTTAATATTAGAAATTCCTAGCCTATCTTTATCACTGTCACCTTGCAATACTTCTTCCATTTCAGGTGGATTTAAAACTTTGCATGGTAGGAGTACAATCAAGTGAGGTTTGAGGTGACACCACGATCATAAATCTCTTTTGTGCGTAGTAGTGGTTCTGAAAAGAACCGGTGGTTTGACAACTTGACGTTTCGATCAGTATGCTCCGATTGTCTTCAATAGAAATATCTTTAAGTTCACTTGACTTTTTAAATTGTTTATGATGGGTTTATTTTAAACTTCAGATTAGAAGATTCCTTTGACCAATAATAACTTATCTGACATTCTGACCCAAACAAAACCAACTTTATGTCCACAGATTTACATTAAACTTACACAGTTTGAAGATAATAATTGTAGAAAGCTTCCCTGAAAATAATTTTTGTCTCAGTGATCATGAGACGAAAAATTATTTTAGCATGTAAAAATGTATTTTCATGACATTGTTTTACTCATTTCTCAAAAACTACTGCACCTCAGCAAGTAATATTTTGAGGTACGCTTTATACTATCATTCTTCAAACGGTGTAAGTTTAATGTAAATCTGTGGACATTGTGTTTTGTGTTACAAAAAGTACCCAAATCTTTTAAGGTATTAACATTGAGCTACATAGTAACCGACGCATGAGCATGGTTCAAAATTTAGTGACCAGGTCACAATGTTGAGGTATTTTCCTTATTAGGAACCCTGAGGGTGTTCTTGTGCTATGTACATTCTTCTACCATACATCGGTGTTTGTGTGACCACAGCTTCTCCTTCAGTTTTGATGTGGTATCAAACTTGTTGAGCCCTGGGCACAATTTCATAGAGTTGCTTTACGTCGTTATGCTTACGACGTAAGTTTCCATTCTATAGTTCTGCGAACTGTAAGCACACAAAAAGGCATGCTTACCTTACGGTGCTTACTGCATGAAAAAGCACAACGTCACAATGCAAATCCATTGTTATTGCGCAAGCTGGTTGCCTAGTTTTGTGCCAACTATAGCAGAAAAATCTGCTTACAGTTACGCAGCGCTATGAAATTGGCCTCTGAAGACAAGAGTCCTTGCATATTGATTTGCAAGCTCCAACAGCCCCTTCGCTAAGATCAAAGAAAGACCACTCATTGGCTGAGAGTTGTGCATGGCTGGTACATGCATGGCCATTGTTTGACCTCAGTGACTGCATGCAGTCTATAGAAGGGGTCAATTGTTCACGTAGTTTCTTCTGCTACACAGCAGTGCATAAAATATAAGGAATTAGGAAAAAGAGTTGCTTCTTCAGAGAATCTTGAAGATATTGTTTAAATAAGTTTCTTCTGCCAACCATCTGGCAGTGTCCGAGACACTAGGAAGGATCAGGGTATCTCCTTCTGTTTTGATGCCTTGCATTGACCTCATCAGCAATTGTTCTCATCTTCATTCCAACTTGTCGCTCGTACAGCCACTGGTCTGCAAGAAGACGCAAGGCGACGCCAACATCCCGAGCTGGGATGTTGTCAAACGGTTGACACTGTGCTCCTCTTGATGCATTATAGAGGGACTCTTGATCCAAGAGCAGGTGGTTGGCTAGTTGATGTCTCATGTTGTGGATGCCCTGCCGATGCGAAGTCGGCCACCTCTGAGAGTCGCTGACACTGTGCACCATTTTCTTTACTCTTCCTGGAATATCAAAAGAAAAGGATGTGTTGAATTAATGATCTGAAAATTATTTAACACTATCGAGTTATTAACCATCATCATCGTCATCATGGCCAGTGCAACCCAACAAGAGCCCCATGTGGGTGTTAACTTCCTATGCAATTTTTGTTTAAATATATTTTTAACATTGAATCTAGATAGATGCACATTTTTTCCAGTGGTTTGCGATAACATACATAACCCTCCTCGCGATGATCAAGCCTGAGGCCTATGGCTTCACCGTCGGGAGGAGGGTTACGTTATCGCGACCAGTTTATGTTTTGCCTGCATAATTTTACTCTTTAAAGTTGCTGATACCTTGGATTTGTATAGGAAGTATGAAGATGCACACTTAGTTTATTTGCCTGCGCAGCTTAACTGTATTTTTATTTGTACATAAATTACGAAGATATCAAATTTATAGACTTTATAATATGCTCCATTATTATAATAATATTTCTTATTTGGAATCATGAGGGATAACTTTCCGTATGGCACCACCACTTGTTCACCCTTTTTTACAAAAAGGGATATCTCATTGAGGTAAATTAGATACTATATTATTTCATATCGGATGAAAAAGTGGTGGCGCCATACGGAAAATTTTCCCAGAATAACAACAACAAAACTCGTGAAGCACAGCAACAAAGTTAAAAGTCAAGCCAAATAAAAAATCCAAAATGAGACCAACCTTACCTTTCCCTCTCTTTTGGTGGTGGAAGATTTACGGCCTGGGCCGAGCTCGAGGACGATTACGAAGTCGGGTACAAAATAACCAGCGTCGGTTTCCAAGTTGCAACACTACATCAAATCTATATAAACAGTTTTGTTAGACCAGGATATCCTGGTTTTGTAATTCTATTATATTTATCACTATTTATCTAGCACTTCCTGTCGTTAATGTCGATTGCTTACTTTCGGCAGCCATGTTTTTCCTCATGTCAAAACATCATACAATCTGCGTATGTACGTACATACACTTGCATCAGCGATTCGATCACACAACACCTTTTGCTCCCCGCTTGCATCACACTAAAAGATCCTTCGATTCAGTGTGAGGGGAAACTTGTAATTATTATGATGTACCGGTAAAATAATAGTTTCATCAAGCAGACAACTGAGCAGTCAATTTTCAAAAAATGTCATTGTTAAAATAAATGCTTATTATTAATTCTTATTTGTTTATACTGATCTCTTCTAAGATGATAAGTTTAATAAAATTAAAAGTTTAGCTAAGTTTCTTAAATTTAATCTACCTGCCTTTAAAATGGAATAACCTAAATGATTGAAACATTCCTCTTCCTTCTTGGAAGCCGTGACGTCAAAGCATGTGTCTGGACGTCATTCTAAAAATAGCCCGTCGCAAAAGTTCGGCATAACCATTCGGTCTATTTCGGCTGTGAATCGGGACTTTTCGGGCCTTCGTACGAACAAAACAGACGCGGTTGTTGCGATGCATTTTTAGAGGACGTTGATTTCGTTTAGATAGTGGGTCTTCTTTTCTGCTCGTTGTCGACGACTGCGGAGGTTTTGTATCAGGACGGCCCGCCACTCAACGGGGAAGCAAAGATCAAGTAAATTGAAGATTTTGTAGAAAATATTCACTGCAGCAAGTTTTCTTCATCCGTAAACGGTTCGGGACATCCTTCATGATGTCGGAAACGATTTTGAATAGTGTTTCTCCGCAGAAAAACAGCATTTCTAAGCTGTTTTACACAGGGAACGGTTCGAAGAATGCACCACCAAGCCCAACAACAGAATTGAATGGAAATGCACCGTCACCCAGCCAGGAGTCCGACTGCAGAAGAATTTGCAAACGACTAAGTGAAGACTTTATACACTATAAATTGAATTCCAACGTTGGAAGGCCATGCTGTCATTTCGGCGATACATTGCGGAGAGTAGGAAGCGAAGTGGAAGAGAGATATGCCATCACTTTGAACGGACTTGTGAACAATCTGCAGTATGATCCAAAGAAACATGGCGCTGGGCAGGAACTGTTCAATGTCAGCTTGAACGCCATGTTCGAGGAAGGATCTGCAAATTGGGGTCGTGTTGTAATGGTGTATGTATTTGCAGCCAGATTAGCCAAATACTGCGTTGAGAATGGAAACTCGGAGTATGTAGATGAAATTGTTGAAGTTTGTGGAGAATATGTTGCTGACAAATTAACACCGTGGATTGTTAAACAGGGTGGATGGGTAAGTCATCAACATTTATTGATGAACCACTTAATAATAATTAGTTTGCCAACTTTGTTTTGTATTTTTATTAATGTAAAAAAGAAAACGTGTTCTTCATTATGATTCAGTTCCACCACCTTGACCACATCTTCCTGTGCCTGTGTGGAAATTAAATTGTTAAAACATCAAGAACTTCAGAATTTCTTTTGTATCCTGCCACCACTTTTTTATCGATAGTAGGCCTATATTTGATATATTCAATTGAGATATTCTTTTTGGTAAAAACATGGAGGTAGAAATAGAATGAGTGGAAAAGTAATGGCAGGATTTATATACTTTTGAACTGAAATGTTTTCCACATCACCTCCCCCCAAAAAACAAAACCCTTACCAAACAAACAAAGCGTCAACATTATGAGAAAAAAAAAAACAAGCTGTGCAGGAGCGAGTCAAATGTAAGTCTACCCATTCTGAGGTAATGTACCAAAAACCAAAGTATAATAAAGCAGTGTAAAAAAAGTTGGCTTCATTTTTTTGTTTTTGTTTTTGTTTTGTAATGTTTCAGGACAACTTCAATGAGAGTTTCAAGGCAAAAGATTGGAAGGAGACGGCTACTTTTAACTCGCTACTTTTTACTGGAGCAGTTCTTGGTGGATTGGCAGCGCTGAGGTTCCTCACAAAGTGATTGAAGGGAAACACCGAAGAAATGACAAAAATTAACAAAATAAATAAAGATAAAACTTGAATCAAAAACTTTAAAAATCCAACTTTATATGATGATATTTGCTTTGAATATGCCCCGAAACTTTTGAAAATTTACTTTTTTAAAAATGTAACCAATTGTTTTTCAATTTCTTTGAAGACGTGAACATTGAATACCCTCTTCTGGAAGGCAATACACATCTAAAGGCGTTTTAAAATTTTCAAGTCAAGCTTTACTCTTAAACCCTTTAACTAAACTCATTTCCTGTCATAGTGGGTTGTTTTTTTCAAGATTTTCTTTTCAGTTTTGATCTGAGACATTGGATTTGACATTAGGTTTATGTGCATTTTAAGCAGTGCATAAATAGGCTCGTCACATTGCAGCTGATTGTCTATGTATAAATAATTTTGACATTACAATAGACTTACTTTTTAGTTTATCTGTACTGTCACTGTCTGATTTTGATTGAACCAAACTTGTGACAGATGCTTGCCAACTATTATGGTTTTTGAGGTTGTTAATAAATTCCAATGTAACTTTTTAAATCAGTACATTTATTTAGTTATGATGTTGGTCCTGGACCACCATCAAGCGTGGACGGCTCACAGCAGGCCTGGAATTGCATTTTAGAGGGCAAGGCTATTTTCATTTTGCAAAGGGCACTTCTTCAAGAAAGTTTGTTTAACGTTTGAAAGTGCTCCAAGGCAAAGGCCAGGGGCTTATGGCCTCTGTGAAATTCTATGCCTGGGACAGTGTGGTGAAAGTTACAAAACACTAAGTATTTACTTATTTGAAAATTACATATACTAGAATGAAACGAGCACTATTACTTATTTGTTTTTAAGTTCTCATTTGCTGTGTCATTTTACAAGAACATTCCTTCCTGAGTTTGGAGTTGGCTTTACAAGTATTTAGCTTTGATATTTAAGGCTACATTGTTGATCTGTGGATCAGGATAGTGCCTATGACAAGCTGGCCGTTATAAGAGATTGCCTGAAAAAAACTCGGGCAATTAAAAATAGTTTTGTGTGTTGTTGCCTACCCTTGATAGTCCGAGACTTCAAGGGTAAACAGTTTGACTGAATCTGTGTGTGCTGTCCTACTTTTTCTATCATTTTTTGTTTTAATGATGCAAAATATTAGGGGAATCAACCAATTAACTTTCATCAATGTGCAAAGGTCCTGATTGACAACTGACCAAGCTTTTGAATGGTAGCTGGTGATCTCAGAGTGAATGAAAAGGTCAAGTAATCTTTTACATTCTGAGACGGTTATCGCTTCAAAAAGTCAGAGGTACTTGGACAGGTCCAGAAAGGGATCTTTGTATATTTTTGAAAAAAATCATGAAAGTGTTTGAATGGCCCGTTGTTATTATTTTAGTGACAATGCCAGTGGAAATGCACTAATGAAGTTAACAAAGTGCAATATTGTATTCATAACAAGCATAACATACATTTGTACAGTGTATAAATATATTGTATGTTTTCTTGTGGTGATGTGATAGGTGTAAAGTGTACATAATACCATACATGTTGTAATTGTCGCATAAGGATTTATCTAATTCTACACAAGAATGTTGGTTTTTAAATTGATTTGACACTGTTGACATTGCACTTTAAGGGGATTTTGATTTTCCAATTGAGTTTGGGTTGGGCTTGGGAGGAGTTATAAACTGCTGGTTGGTCCACATTATATAACATTCTATTAGAATTATTGGCATGGTACACAGTATTTGCATAGATCTGTAAACCTCCTAAGAATTTGAGTTTGAACCATTTGTGAAGATAAGGTGGTAGCACCACACTGAAGTAGGTTCTTTTATCTAAGCGATGTCAAATGCGTTTGTAACATGCAGAGTTATATTGAAGTTGCTAGTAAGGTCACTCACAAATATACCAAGTTAAAATCACAATTTAAATGATTTGGCTGACAAAAGGGAAACATTTTACTCTGTAATGTAGGTGGTGTGTTGTGGGCAAGCGGACTAGGGCAGGAACTCGAGTTTTGTAATTTACAGAAATTGGGTTCAAATCCTAGCCTGAACACTTGTGTCCATGAGCAAGGCACTTTATCATAATTGCTTCTCTCCACCAAGGAGCACAAATGGGTACCGGCGAGAGCTGGGAAGTAACCTTTGTCAGACTGGTATCCTGTCCAGGGGAATATAAATATTCTCAGTCATTTAATGCTTAGGGATATAAAGACTGGCCAGATGAGCCTTATTGACTCAAGAAAGACTTAACTTACCCTGTACACATACAGTATGGACTGGACCCTATATTTGTATGAGCAGTTATTTTATCTATGATGTACGGGTATGGACAGCAAGTGATACAAAAACGGTATCTTCTACTGATCTCCTGGACAAAAACAGTCCTGAATTTCGAGAAGAATAACTGAATCATTGTTTTTAGTTTAATTACATCAATTCTCCTTTTTTCTTGCTTTTTTTTTTTTTTAATTCACTTTCTGGTCTCTTGCACAAATCACTTTTGTGGCTATGCTTGAATGTGTAAAGTTGTTGCCCACTGCCCACTGCTGTTCAATTTCCTTCATTCATGCTACATGTTAAATTGTATACACAAGTTATTCCATGTTGGATGAAAAGGCTCGTGGTTTTTGACTTAAAAAAATGGCCTTTGGCAGTCTTATGGGGTTGAAAATGTATACATGTAGTTGAATCTAAAAAAAAATCAACATGCAAATCAAACAAAATAGAGTTATAATATATAAACAATTTACATGTTTAGTTTTGGTAATGTTCAGGACTGGAATTCAATTCTGAAAGGGCAATGCCATTTTCATTTTGCAGAGTTCATCTTAAAGAGAAAATCTTAAAGTTTGTGGAAAACTTTTGAAAGGGCACCAAGGCCAAGACCATGATAACAAAGGCCATGGCCTTAAGTGACCTCTGTGGAAATCCAGGACTGGATGTTGGAAGGCTGGAACACTTGTCAACAAGCTATCTAGTACAAATCTATGACCTTACACTGGGGAGGTTGTGAGTGTCATAAACATGATAGCCTATCTTGGGGGGGGGGGGGGGGGGGGCTCTTATATTGACTAGCACATGTATTTAGCTTCATTATCAAGAAGAGTTTCTTTTTGTTCATGTTTCTTAACCCTACACGAGCACTATTATATGTAATGTACATGTAAACAGTATATACAAAGTAATAAACTTAACTGTTTCAAGCTAAAGTGTGTCAACTGTAGTATTTTTTGTAAAGATCGCATTTTCCTCTAAAGCCAGTCAATTTTTTGAAAATGATGTGCCTAGTAGCTCAGAATGTGGCACATTTGGCTTGTGCGTAAAGCGCTCGCCTCTCACCAAGGTGACCCCGGTTCGATTCCCGGTCGGGGCCATATGTGAGTTGAGTTGTGCGTTGGTTCTCTGCTGTGCCACGAGGGTTTTCCAGACTATCCGGTTTTCCTCCCTCAGGAAAAATCAAACACTTTCGATCTTGGCTGTGCTCCGTGGTCATAATGGGTTGATGTGGCTGGCAGCTGAATGCGCCCTTGCATGCCTCCTTCTCGAACACATTGTAGCCACGTCCTTCGCAATTTCGCTCTTAGCTGCGAGTAAGGATGATTAGCCCCCCAAATTATTATTATTATTTATTATAATGTCATATTTTAGTGGACACACAAGAAATCACACACTGTGTCTGTTGCTCACTAATTTTCCCCTACTTTCACCAGTAACAACTTGTGTCAAATTTTAAAAACAATAACACCAACAACAGCTATTGATAACTGGAATTATCCAGACTGATTGTATACTATCACAGAGTCACGTACACAGTACCACCAGGAAGAAGTTTGCCATTATTCCCAAAACCCAATTGTAGTTAAAAGGTCAAGTCCGTCACTGGATCATTACTATTGCCACAAAACTACTCATTATTTGTAATGCAGTGTAATACACACAATAACGGGGTGTCAGGCAAATTCTTAGTAAAAAGGATTTTGTTTGTTGCGGTGGCCATAGAGTAATTGTTGATTGTGATCATCGCGTCGCTATATCGGACCATATTGCTATGAGTCAGATTATCTGTAGTGCAAAGGTCTAATCAGATCAAGATGATTATATTCTAATGCTTCATTAATATTTACAAATCAATAAACTTGAGGTACCTATAAAAGTCAAGTGTAAACAGAGGCGGGGATTGTCTTTGTATTCTGGGCATGTAAATACATGAAATTTCTGTCTGCGCTGATGCAAGTAGTACAAATAGAACTATGGATCGCCCTATATTGTTAAACAACCTTAGCAACAGCTTTGTGTGTTTGCGTAAACATTAATGCAGTAAAGGAGGACACAAAATTGTTGAAAATCATTATCACCAACCGTAGATACTACAGTGCGCCCTGAAACAATTTTGTTAAATAAACATGGAGGAAGAAGAACATACAATTAAATCAAAAACCTGCTCAAATTTTAATTAAGGTTTGGGCTTGGGGAGATCCTTCTCTAAAGAAAATTAGTGTACAACTTATAACTCATCCCATAATAATTTATCTTTGTATGTGGAAAACAGTTATAACGGAAAGTTATGCATGTACACCATACTGTTCGCTTAAAAGCTATAACCAAAATGAATTTGGAGTTGTGTCATTCCTGACAAAGCATTAGCTATACCCTCTATTGGAGATCAAATCCTCCAATCTGGGTAAATTACAATGCGCAATATCTCAGTTGGGGTTGGGGTAGATTTGTTGGCACGGTCACTAGTATTAATAGGTCATTTCCACCTAGCTAGCTTTGAGCCATGTTCAAATAATTTAGTGGTTAATATTGTCCCTGTCATGATTTCAGCTTATTGTGAACCTCTCTTGTCATATCTTGTGCCAAGTCTTGTGCAATCAAATGAAATGTAAAAAACAGGGAAGTGTGTTTTCACTTACAATAATATACACAATTGACTTAAAATGAACACTACACTTTTTTGAGTGGAGAAAACCTAACCATGTAACATACACCCTTCCTAAGAAAACAGCATTTAATGTATACCCTCTTTTTGGAGATCAAGGGTTCCAACTTGGGTAGTTTACAATGCACAATATCTTAGTTGGTTGGTTTTATTGGCAAGTTTACTACATTGCAATTAGTAATTTCCACTAAACTTGCTTTCTGTAGACGAGGGTCAGAATATCAAAAGATGGTAGTGGACACAACCAGGCATTTTTCGACTGATTTCACCAGTAACAACCTAATTTGTGAAGCTTGTATATAGGGTTAGCAACAGACTTACACAGTGTTGACATAAATTCGTTATTACCTAAACCATTCCTCAATGCCTAAACCATTCAGCATCTTGCTCATGCCTAAAACTGTAATTTGGTTCAGCTTGATCCGGTTCCTCTTTTGTCATTGATTTTGTGACACTGAATAACAACCCTTTCAGTTTTCCTAGAACTCTAACCTCAGCTGATGCAAGGCTGGTGAAAACAAGTCTCCACTATGCCAAGTCTTGTGCAATGCTAATGCAAGAAGTGAAAAACAGGGAACTGTGCTTTCACTTTACCATAATACACAATGTAATACACTTGTTTTGAATAGAGGAAACCGAACAATAGTTGTTCTTGTTTTCAATTCCAGTATTGCAAAACACAGCATGCCAGTGCCATTTCCTGGTTCCTTCTTTTCACATGCTGGGTTGGAACACTTATCAAGTTGTATTGTGTTTGTAAATGTACTCCCTGAATACACACCAACATTATGCATGTTTAAGGAATTACTGTATTTTAGTGGATGGAGAGCTTGGTATTTTGAAATGTCAAAACATTCCAGCGGTTTTGTTTGAAACGTTCATTTTATATTTGTGGAGGGGTTGAAAAGTAAACATGCAAGCTTCTATTTTAGGAACAAAAATATCTTACACGGATGTCAAATGACTTGCTCAATGATGTACACATTTTGTGAAGGTTAAAGGGAAATTACATCATCTCATTTCATTAATTCTGGTTGTGAAGCCAACAACTCTCAGAAAAGCAAACTTAATCACTGTACTAGCAGCCAAGAACCCAATGGAGAGAAATTGTGGGATTGTGGGTTTGTTGGGTAGGATTTAGACAATTTTGTTCCAACAATCTGTTTAGATATGTGCCAGTGACTGCCAAGAAAAACACGAGCAAATGGTTGTACTAAAAATTGATCAGGGATTCCTTGGTTTTAATTCATTATCACAAACAGCATTGGAAAAAAAGATGCAGAGAAACTAGCCATCAGGGTCACAAAGGCATGGAAGAATTAGACACAATGGGAAGCTCAAATAGCACTGAATAATGCTGACCTATTTTGTCTTCAAATTCTGGTCTTTAAATTTAGCCTAGTGTAATTATGCTAAATTCAAGTGCTCAGGCAACTGTGAGGCCTACATTTAAAGAAAAAAGGGTCAGCAATTGTAAGCAAATCTGGATAATTCACTCTAATTGTATTCTGATGAAATTCCATATATTCATTTTAATTAATATATTCATTTATTAGTCTGTCTGATTTAATTAAGGACCTTCACACATTGCCATATTTAGGCAGAAAATAAATCTACAAGTCCGAACAGTGGACACTTGACCTTAGTATTGAATTCTTGAAAAGATGCCAGCCCATTCCTGTCATGGTCAGCGAACACATATAAAACCAACATTGTAAATTATTCACATACCAAAAAGAAAAAGATAACTGGGTCCCCAGACAAGGAATGTTGAATTGAAGCCAAGCATTCTATATCGAGACCATCCATGTCTCTAAAATTAATTTCATACATAGCAACTACTACTTGCATTTTTTAATTAAATTTTCACCCCTTCAAATATGTAAAGATGACTCCATTTTGCCCTGTGAAAATTAGACATGACCTTTCATCAACAACCACATACACCATGAACATAATTCGGAACATTCCATTCTTCACCAGAGGGGTGTTACAACCTGCTGACTTTGCACAGTGTGTGGGGGATGGTCATAATCGATTGCACAAACACAACTGCAAACGTCATGTGTGACTCAGATTCTAATTGGCGCCCTCTGGTGGCTAAACTATTGTTGGGTGTTGTGAAACAATGGCACTGCGTTGGCCTTACCGTGGGAAAACACAAACAAATGTACAAAGCCTGGATCAATAGGGCAACAAAAGTACATTCCTGTTGTGGTTGGATATGGCCCTGGGAGATCTAAACACAAAAATGGTAAAACAACCAAACACTACCCTTATGAGAGACACTGAGTATTTGGCCAGCTCTGAACAGTTGGTGATGTTGCCAAGAACACACAGTAACCTTGGAAACTGTGAGATGACTATAAATATAAATGAAACGTGGAGAGAAGCATCACTTGATTTCTACGAATGAAAGTCAAATCATGCCTCTAGAAGTGAATAATATACTGCGGCAAAGTTTATTGCATAATGTGTCAGAAACTGCTTACAATTAGTTTAAAGCATCCACGACTTGTTTCCCTCGTGAGAACAAGAATGCTGAGTAAGCTAAATCAAAACTTTTTGGGGTTTCAATTTTTAATTCTCAGAAATGACAAAGACATTATTATCTCCATCCAGATGGGTAATTGTTGGTTCATGATTTTGTAGCACTTTGTACTTTACTCAGTCTTGTCAGTGATGATTCACTTCTAAGCAAATAAATCCACCAAAGATTAAAGATTAAAACAAAAGACAAATATTGGTAGACATTGAAGTTATTCCTTGATTTATAAATGTCAAGTTCATATTCAACAAGATAATCACTGTTTAATATCTGTCTAGAGAGAGACATCATCATTCATTACAGTTACAAAGGGTTACAATGTAAAATATTGTCAGCATTTTCAAACCAGTAAAGAAAATACACCACGACTCGAATACTCCCCAACTCTTGTACAATGTACAGAATGGAAAAACAAATCATACAGACCATCTTAAATTATAAAACAAAACACGCGTGAACATGAAGAAGTTGAAATATAGAACCCGCAAAAAAAGTCTAATAAGTTCTCAAGGAAAAAACACCAGTTCTTCTCAGCGAGTTAACCTAGACAGTAACTTTGCACGTCCCCAAATTTGAGAAAACATTTTGTAGAGAACACATATTTTAAATATGCTATGTCAGATTTGTGGCCGATTTTACCCCAAAATTTTGATTTAAAATTCAATAGGTATTACACACTTTATTTGAGCCATTGCTCGAAAAGTCCGCCAATTGATAGTAGCAGTGAAATAAAGTGCTCAAAGTTAGTTTTTGTCGCGATCCCGACAATATATCACGTGACCAATTCTTATGTGTTTTATAATAAATGTTTTTAAATTTTTGCCATGGTTCCTGACCATTAAAAGTAAAAGTTAAACTTTTTTTCCGTTAGAGCGGGTGATACTCTTTGAATTACCATTCACTCAAAACAAATCTATTTTTTTAATGTTTGGGGCCAAAAATCTGACATAGCATCTTTGAACTGTTGAGGTTGGCATAAAGCCACTTGGTCTTTAAAATAATCATTGCAAACAGAATGGCTTTCTTAAATACATGCTACAAAGAAATCAAATACACCCATTCCTTTGGCAGCCATGTTTGATATTGTCAAACAATGGAAACATACGACTCTCAGCCAATGATAGCTCTTCATTGACCTTAGTGAGAGAACTGTTTTGGGCTTGTGATGTCATATATACAAACACTTGCATTTAAGGATGGATTGGAGAATACAATACACTGATCTTACTTCTAGCTTTGTGTGTATGAAGTATGAGAAATATCCTGTTTAGTGATGAGTTCCATATAGCATTTTGTGTACCTCATTACTTGTACATTGTATACAATGAAATTGAAATATAAATCGGCTAAACATTTCTTCTTTTATAAGTACATCTCTGTTAATTATCTATCTAACTGTATATAATGACATTTAAATGCAAAGTATACCTTTGGTTGGTGGAATCTTTTGATTGTTTTAATCCTATAAAAATGTAAATATACAATACAAATAACATTCAGATGCTGGCATCTATGGGTTAACTACATCAAACTTTATTATCACGAGAACAAATATATTGGAGTCTGACTTTCTCAAAGTTTCTTAATACTTTCAGTGATTTTGTCTCACAAGAGCCAATCAAGCCTGGTAGCTTGTTCTTGTTAAGGGCAGTTTTTCCATAAGGGCACCTCTACGAGGGAAGTAAATTTCTACTGGAACATTTCAAGGGACACAAAGGCACTGAGTTGGTGGTCAGGTTGGCGTAGTGGTATCTTTCCTTGCCGTCCACCTCTAGGACCGCAGTTCGAATCCCGCCCAGGGCTAGGTATTCAGTCCCTACCCAACTGCGTAGGTTTCCCCTTAAATAATTCTCAATTTTTTTTCCTCCCACATCTAAAACTGACACTTTTTCGTTGTCTTCTCTCCATTAGGTTATCAGCTAGTACTACAGTGATTGAGTTTGCTTTACTGAGAGTCCTTGGCTTCACAACCAGAATAAATGAAGTGAAATGAAATGCCCAGGGGCATGGTGGCCATTACCTCTGAATCATATGTAGAGTATCGGGCCTGATTCATTCGAGTGAAAGACAGGAATGCAAGATTGACAAACCACTGACGTTAGAAACGCAACAATATTGCATTAGTGTCCATTTTCCCTCAAATAAAAAAAATAAAAAAAATTAGTAAACCTCCGATTGTAGCACACTTAATAAAATACATCATTAAAAATACATTAGTGGTGGTCACAGTGACAGTCTCCATTCAGCCAAAAAGGTATGCATTTTGGTTTTAAATACCTGTTTTTTTCTAAATTGATAAAAGAAAAGATAAAAAACAAAAACAAGTTCATCAAAATCAACCCAGCCAAGGTTAAAAATATTTTTGTTGTATTTTTTCCTGGTACAGATGTTCAACGTGCATGACCCTTTACCCTGTTTATTCATGCGAACGGAAAATGAGTAAAATATGTACGTGGTCAACCTTGGGTTATTCTGAGCATTCCGAGGTTGTTGTCAACAGAAATACCGATGGGAATTTAACACCAACGTATTTCACACTAAATGACTGACCTACAAAAGACAAGCATTCAGGGTGAGAACCGGTTTTACTCTGTTTGGTCTTTCATCAGACAGAGTACCAGGCAGTAGTTATGACGAATCAGATTGCGTAAGAGTGAGCGTTTTTGGTGAGAGTGTATTCATCTATTGCAGAGCTGCCATCATTTGCATCTAATCTTGCAAGCATGGGGATTTTGTGTGACAATCAGGGCGATACTTTAACATTCAATAAAAAATGAAAAAAAGTTTCCTCAATCTAAGAGTTTTCCAAGTTTGTTCATTAGAACATGGAATGATACGTGTAGGTTTTCAGTGAAATTTCTGCAGAATTGGTTGGCAGCTCAGCTATGAGATGTCTCAGGATTAGGATTAGCAAAGTTCTCCCTAGGTCCAATGGCCAAATGCTACACTTAAAACAGCTACATGTAAGGGCCAGTTAAAGTTTTCTCCAACTTGCAAGTTCATTGTTGAAGAACATCCCTATTTCATATGAAATATGGACTCTTGTCAAATCCGACCGGACAGACTTGCGAAAAGACAAGCTATTTGGTTTCCTGCTGGCTAGTCACTGAAAAAGTTATGGCCAAACAAACCCTGGTTAATTTATCACACATACAACACATTTCACAAGAAAATGGCTTAACACATTAGACACGAAACTGTTTTCAGTTGGTTTCATTCCTTTTCAAAAGCACTAACTATTGAAAAGTTTGCATGCATGATATATCACATGTAAACCGAAAGTAAACAAACTGCACCAGGATATTGCAACATGACCTAGTATTTATTCGAGGACTTTGTTCTCTTGTGATACTTTAGAACTCTTCAGTTGGGAAACTTACAATAGTCTAAAAGGCTAGAAATATCAGGTTGAAGTTACTGCTGTCAGTTTCTGACAACATAAACAATGCATGCATCACAACACATGTAGAATGTAGACTGTATCAGGACAGTTTTAGCCAGAGGGGTGTCTGGGTGTCTTTTGGACAGCCTCTTCTAGATTTGGCAGCCTGTTTTGTCTGGGCAAGTAAACAATTTGGACACCCAGTTTCTAAAACTTCCAGCAATTTTACCTAATCCTGGATAAAGTATTGTTTCTGGTCACATCTGTTTGATAAAAATTAATTATCCAATTTATTTCAACATTGAGTTCTTGAGGGTGTGATTTTTTGTCACAGGCATTTGCTGAATGATAATACGGTAAAGAGTATATCTGAGCATATTAAGCTAGATTTGGGGATTTTTTTTCTCTTTTTTTTTTTTTCAAGAAAGACCTTTAAATTTTTTTTTAAATAGGCATGATAGCCAAGACCAGGAAAACAATGCCCTTGTTTTTTCCCCTGTGGTAATTCCAAGTCTAACATGATTCTTGTTTCGCTTCCTAATGACATTGTCATTATAAAGTGGCACTCCAGCCCCCCCCCCCCTCCCCCCGGAGACATTTTGGAAAGGTTCCAATAATACATCCTTCAGTCCAACACCCGGTCCCTGTTTAGATTGGCATGCGTGGACCTGTGCCAAGCAGGCAGGCTTCAACTTGCATTGTAGGTCGGCCATCCTTCCTCCACAACACTCATGTAATACATACATTGGGAGTGGGTGGAGAAATGGGTTGGGGATCAGAAACATCAAGGAAATGTATTAATCATTGTCCCACTATTGGATTTATAGAATGAGTATTTTAACTTCCCTACAGATTTTGCAGACGCATGGCTCTCAGCTGCACCTCAGCATTCTGTCTCCTCTTCATCTCTTCTTGGTACAGACCTGTGTACATTGTAAATCACACTACAAACTCATTTCTGTCGAGTTGAATACCACAAGAGGGCGCTATATCATTTAGACACACTGCACAATCTGTTTTTCAGTGGATGATATTGAACGGTATGTGTATTGTGTCAGATGGATTCACAACATGACATCATATTGCTACATGTGTATTGCAGATTGGCATAGCTTCATTTAAAACCAGTGGGTGATATTGTATGGTAATTGGTCAAACAGTTTGAGCTGTTGTTGAGTGTGTAGTTGTCCTGCCTGTTTAGAATTTCAAGGCCGAGCTGTTTAGAGTACCAAATCACGCTCTGGTGTTTGAGTCCTTGTGCAAAATACTTTACCATAATAGATCGATCCATTAGGCTCCGCCCACGGCGCACGTGTGAGCAAGAACACGTGAGCCTCTCCAATGCCATTCTGCACAACTCTGCCACGCACGCCAAACTAACGCGCACGCATGTCAGACTTTATTTTGTCGGACTTTTGGTGGCGCAATGGGTTGTGATTGGTCAATACGAAATGGGGCGGAGCTTAATGGATCTGTATATTGCTTTGTCCTTCTATGGGAAATCCCGCTCTTACTGTCTTAAAGGCAGATATCTATTGATAAATATTAAAAGGATAAACTCACCCTCCAGTTCTCTGATCCGCTTGTCTTGCTCTTTTCTCAACTCCCTTTCTGCTTCATATTTCTTCTGCCAATCAATGCCCCCTGCAAAACAAAAATGTAGTTCATAATTTTAAAGGCAGTGGACACTATTGGTAATTGTCAAAGACCAGCCTTCACAGTTGTATCTCAACATCCGCATAAAATAACAAGCCTGTGAAAGTTTGAGCTCAATCGGTCATCAAAGTTGCGAGATAACGGTGAAAGAAAAATAACCCTTGTCACACAAAGTTGTGTGCGTTTAGATGGTTGATTTCGAGACCTCAAATTCTAAATCTGAGGTCTCGAAATCAAATTCGTGGAAAATTACTTCTTTCTCGAAAACTATGGCACTTCAGAGTGAGCCGTTTCTCACAATGTTTTATACCATCAACCTCTCCCCATTACTCGTCACCAAGAAAGGTTTTATGTCAATAATTATTTTGAGTAATTACCAATAGTGTCCACTGCCTTTAAATGGACCAAAATATTGTGCACAAGACCAGATTTGAAATGAGAAAAATAAAATAAAATGCACTCAACAGAATTGAAAGATCGTTATCAGATTCATAGCCAACATCTCTTGACAACAATACTGCACAATGAGTGAACTATTACCACACAAGACCCAAACAGGGCTGGTCCAGTAGTGAGTGCTACTGGCCCCCTGCTGAAATCAGTGACCTCAGGCAAGCTTTCCGGTGTAAATTTCAGGCATGGTTGACAGTAGACAGGTGTCACTAAAAGCCTCTGCATGCAGCATACTTTTACCATCTCCCTCTACATGTATACATACCTGGGCTGTTCTGTTCCTTCTCCTGCATCTTCAATGCTGCAAGGTTGAGTAGTTCCTGAGCAGTCTGAACAATAAATAAAGGATCTGTGGAGGACAAAATATATTGATTTACTTCATATTCATATCATGTGTAATTGTATAAAACTATTGTATCATGGTCTTAAAAAAAGAAGACAAAAATGTTCACATTTAAGGTCTACCCATCTTGTAAGCAAATCAATTAGATTAAGATTGCAGAATGTAGGATTTGAGGCATTGCATGGTGAGGTATCAATATGTTTGGTTTGTGGTAACACCATGTGTGTATCTACTTGCCAGGTAGAGTTTGTTCTTAGAACTGTCTTGCTTAATTCTACTACCGCGGAGTAGATTGTTCGGGTGTTCAGGAGACTTCTCAGTTCTGAAAAGAACTGTCCTGCTTATTACCTATTACCTGGGCGGATGGTTAAGAAATACTATAGGCTGGGACTACTACTTTAGCTTATAGGATCGTAATTAACTGTACTACCTCTTAGTCAGTTCTTGGGTTGGTCTCTAATAGTTGATAAGCAGGACAGTTCTTTTCAGAACTGAGAAGTCTCCCGAACACCCGAACAATCTACTCTGCGGTAGTAGAATTAAGCAAGACAGTTCTCTAAGAACAAACTCTACCTGGCAAGTAGATACACACATGGTGTTACCGCAAACCAAATATATAAGATTGCAGAAGTTAGTTGTGATTTCATCACAATGTCATTCCATAAAGCAGAACATGTTGATGAGTTCCACCCCCCCCCCTGCTCCTAGGTTTGTATTCTCAGAAGATATTAGACTAGTCACCAGTCAACAACAGTCACTGCACAACATATTATTTTTGGTATTTATGGCATATTTTCACAGACTCGAAAGAGTAACTATAGTTAAGCACAATACAAGTTTACTTCTCAGAATAAAGTAAGTGACCCATCATCAAATGTTTACCATTCCGATTAAAGTGCTCCTGTAGCATCTTGCTCTTTCCTTGAGGGGTTTTGCCAGGGCTGACCGGCCTCGGTGAGGTGGCCTTCTGAACAGCATCGCCCCCTCCTCCCAAATGTATCTCCCTCTCCACGCCCCCTCCTGAGCTAATGTCTCTAATTGGATCTAGTTCAGGATGCAGTACACTGTCTTCACCAACTCTCAGTGAGTCCGTTTTTGAACTCATTGTCATTGAGTCTGTGAGGAGTTGAAAACTATCGCGGCTCTTTTCCAGGTATTTTTCAAGGAATTTTCTATTAGCTCGTCGGGAACTCGATCCGGAATGCAAGTCTTTGATCACGGGCTGGACGTGTTTAGAGGCAGAGGAAGACAAAGGGTCACCCTGCAGGAGAGTCTTGGGAAGAAGTTGATGATTTCTAAGGGACTTTTGCCTCCTGTGTCTGAGCTTCTCCGTTGAAGAGTGAAGATATTGTGAAGTCTCTCTGAGGAGACGTTCCGAAGCACTGACAGACTCCTGAATATTCTTGTCAAAGTCGGATAAAAATGTCCCTCCGCTATGAATATTTTCCTCATTCGGGGTAGGGTCCGTTTCCCTCAATTTCACTCGATGATACTCTGCATGACTACTCTTTCTGTTGTCACCATCGACAACCAATTTTGAGCTTGCTGTTTGTCCTATTTTAAAGATAAATTCCTGCCACATTCCTAATTGTTCGGTGTTTGGATGCTCCTCGTCAAGCTCCAAGGCTGGAGCCTGAGGACGGTGTCGTTTTCGCCCATGCTTGTCATGGCTGTGGCCAAGGAAGGCGTCGTAGGAAAAGAAGATCCCACAATCCTTGCACATGATACACTTTGAATGTTTATGGACGTGGTATTTCGGCACGAGGAGCCCACACTGGGTGCCTAATTGGGTAACGTGTTTCACTTGTAGTTTGCAACCCATGCTGGACCTCTGTGGTGGTTGCATAACGGCCGCCCTCCCGCTGTAATCTTGTCCAACTCCACTGTCGCTGCTGTGACTATGGGACCAATAATCATTCAGTTGATCGGCTGAAACTTTCAAGGTCTGTATTGGAGACAGAGATCTGGAAATACCGGCAAAATGCGGGCCTTCTATTTCAACCAAACTCATTCTGTCTGCTGCCTCCATGGTGAGTTTATTTCACTACTAGGAATTCCACATTTGAAATTCTCTTGTTCCGCTGATGAATCTTATTTCCCTAAAACGCCAGCATCACAGAGAAAATCTGTTGAAAAAATGAAAAACAAACAATATTAAGAACAAAATAGAAAAAAATGTAGAATATTAAATGATTAATTACTAGATAGGCATTGCTTTGCTTGATAAACTGAAAATATCCAATGATAATAATAATAATAATAATATAAAAAATACAAGGAATTTATAAAGCGCTCTAACTAACAGGGGAAAGTACCACAGCGCTGTACACACAATTAACAAAAATCATAGAATAAACAAAATAAGCAAACAAATTAGTTGAACAAAGTGGGTTTTGAGAGATTTCTTGAAGACTGCTAGTGCTAGTGAGCTAGAGTGGCAGATGCTGAAGGTAAATTAATCCAGTTCCGCTTAACAGAAATAAAAATAGGTTTGTAAGTAAGTTAAAAATAAAGTTTATATTGTTGAGGCATCTGAGCTGACACACACACATAAACAACAAAACAAAACATAAATGAATAATTAGTAGAGGCTAGAGCGAGTGACATAAGTGACAGCTACTCCTAGAAACTATAATAAGGCTCCCCAGTGAGTTCGGGAGCCTTATGAAAAGTTATATAGTTAGTTTCTAGAAGTAAGTGACAGCATGTCACACACGGTCACACTCACAGAAAATAAAAAAAGGGAAAAGTTTCCGTATGGCGCCACCACTTTTTCATTCGATATGAAATAATATAGTAAATAGTAGTACGGGGTAGTAGTACCTAATTAACCTCAATGATTGAGATATCCCTTTTTGTAAAAATGAGTGAAAAAGTGGTGGCACCATGGAAAGTTATCCTAAAAAAAAGTGTCAGATGCAGACTCAGATCAGCTGAAAATCAAATGAGATGAGCTAATTTTAATTTAACATTACCTGATTACTAAATGCTAAACGTGAGCGTGACCACTATATTCATTGAGTTTGAGATAATGATTAGGAGAATCACGATAGTTTGTATCTTCTAGTTATCCGTAATAAATATTATTTCAGAGATCACGCGTAGAAGTTAGAACTGATGTACTAACCTCCGTCTTGACCATGTTACTCTTGACATTCCGTGTCCTTACTTACAAGATACAACAACATGCAATTGCAATTGAAGAGCAAGACATGTCATGATGACGTCGATGTGATTGAATTTGAAGTCAGAAATCACAAACGTTGTGAATCAAAATCTCTGTTTTCAACAGGTCAAATAAGTAACTACAATGTTGTACTTCACGTAATGAAATAATAACTTTGCACCATGACAAACTTGCACTGTCAAAGTGTCATGTTTTTAGAATCGTTTGTGATGATATTTTCGTCTCCACATCACACACTTCGTCCTCATTCCTTCATTTATTTATGGCGCCTGTTCATTGCATCGCCTTTGTCAATAATTATGTTAAAAAGTAACACCGCATAAAACAATATTAGACATTACTTAAGTGTTCTGATATTACAAAAAAATATTATTGTAATTATTATTTAAAACAAAAATGCATTTGCCTTCAAACTTTATTTTAAAGGTATTTCAACACAAAATCTTAAGCAGCATTTTATGAAAGAGTCATATACAAATCCCAGAATGCATCATTCTGCCAACATGGCCGATAAACTACGGAAGAAAAGTAAGTGAAAAGTAACTGAAAACAACTTGAAAACGACCGATTTCTGCCTTCAATTTTTGTAGGGTGATACTGTTGCGTTATATGATGAAGGCTAATCAAATGTTACGATAAATTATTATAGATTAAAGCTTCATATTTAGGCATAAACGGTGGAAGTTTGACCTGTGTGTACCGGCGGCTGACGGCCGGCCGCCGGGGGGGGGGGGGGGGGGGGGTGGGGGGGGGGGGCGAGTGTGTGTGTTGAAACCATAGAGTTATATATAAGAACTAGAGGGCGCACGAGTGATGCTTCGTGCACAAAGACCACGGGACCGTAAGATGACAAGCGCGTCATTCCTGTACGCGCGCGTTGAATATGAAATACACGTTTGATTTTCTTTTTTTATTGAACGCTCACGCGATGCTGTTTGCGGTCCTACTACTTGCCGTCAACTCGCCGACTTGCCGTCAACTCGCCGTCAACTCGCCGTCAACTCATTTTCGTGCGTCAACTCATTAAATTTACATGAAAAATCTATAAAAAGGGGGCACGGAAGTGTTAAGTCTGGGCTAAACTACATATTTCTCATGGTTTTCGGTACAAATTCATTCACAAAAACGACTTTGTGTTGTGAAAAAAAAAGTACCAATCATTGCCATCTTGGGCCAAGACTAATCATTGTGAAAAAGCAAGATGGCGGCCGACAGTTTTTGGGCTTTGAGAATTTTTTTTCACGAGAAAAAAAAAATCAATTTTTATACCGAAATATGACCTAAAACTTACGCGAATGCTCTTTGAGCTGATACTTTACAGTTCTATGCTTCTTTTGTGGATTTTAAATGTATATTGGAGGAGTTGACGGCGAGTTGACGGCGCAAGTGAGTTGACGGCGAGTTGACGGCAAGTAGTAGGACCCGCTGTTTGTTCAACTTACAAAATGGCCGCACAAACACACGCTGTCATAGCGGCTGTGAGATGCCAGTTTTGTCAACTTAGGAGCGCGTATATAGGCCAGTGCACCCCTCTACCCTAGTTCTTATATTATAACTCTATGGTTGGAACGGTTCATTGGGAAGGGAGGTGGGGGGGGGGGCGTATCATCGTGGTTCATTTTAATCTCGGTCCGAAGCCAACTCAGTCCAAAGCCAGAGGAGACTCTTTGCTTGCCAAGCCCAAGTTAAACGACAAAATTGTTTTCTAGGGACTGTTTACTTACATCCCGCACAGAGAGGTCAGGTAAAGACGAAAGAAAGTAAAAATTTGCCTCAATTTTTTGTATATATTAATTATATTATAGGGACACCTTGATTTGATTTGAAAACAGGCTGTCCGCTGATACACTGGCACTGCAGTGATCTGCGTCCCATATCCAACTCGGCCTTCGGCCTCCTTGGATACAGGATGCAGAAGTGCTAAAGGATATTTTTTTGTATTTCCATAAATTTCAATTCAATTTCAATTCAATTCAATTCAATTCAAACTGATATTTATTTCCATACTTCATGAAAACAGAGTACAAACAATGTTTTTAAGGAATAACCAATAAACAAAGCTATTTAATGAGGTTGAGAAAAATAAATACAAAGAGTAAAAACTAACTTAAATGTAATTTAATATATTTATCCATCCTGTTAATAAAATTGGCGCTTGCGCTGTTGTTGGATTTGGCTGCTGAAGTAAAATTAGTGAAAAACACAAAAAAAACTGCAAACATTGTATGAGTAATATTAACACAGTGTTATTTCATAACAAATATTGGATAATAAAAAATAAAAAAAAAAACAGAAATTGGTGGCGATGTCGTAAAATTTTTCCCCAAAATTTGTACTTCCTATTTTATTGAGATAATTTGTATTTTTGTTTTATTTCTTATGTAATGATGTGTAGCTGGCCCGAGTGTTCTCGATATGGACACGGAGCAACTGTTTGAGAAGTACACCATCGAGGAGATTCGGAAAGTTGAACGTAGCACAAGGTAATTATTATAATTATTATATATTTCTGGTAATGAAACTAAGGAATCCTCACAAGTGAACTTAATCACGCAAGCCTGAGGAAATATGTGAACTAAGGGTGCTTGCTATATGAACAAGAAACCAGGTTACCCTTTCTGTTCCATGTGTGTCTGACCTAATTCTTCAGAATGTTTGAGCGTGAAACCAGGCTTTCTGCTTCTTTTCACCCATACACTCTTGGTTTGCTGAGATGTAGAAAACAGACCTATTTAAACAGCTTTATTCCACGCACTGCATCTCATTGGAACTTCTTGCTTAGTGCATGTTTCCCTCCATCCTACAATCTAGACTGTTCCATGTGGAATATCGATTCTTACCTTCAGTTCGCCTAAACTATTTTCCTCTCAAATAGTTTCTTCCTGTAGCCCCTTTCCAATAGTGACTTTTAGCCGTGTTTGGGGTGAACTTGCATTGAATAAAATTAATTTTTAAAAAGACACTCCAATGATTCACCGCTTCTAATCTTTTTTATTCTATATTTCAGAGCTGAGATTGAGAAGAAGAAGGAAGATCTGAGACAGATGGTCGGGTAAGTTCTGAACAAAAGATGTTGTTTGTTTCGAAAACCAGATGTAGTTAGTTCCTTCATTGAACAAATTGATTCTACAGACTGTTCGGTAAATTCTCAAAAGTCGAGCGAGCTCTAGGGGCAAAAAACATTTCCGTAGGAATAAGCATGCAACCTAGGGAACTGCCAGACTGTTCTGCTCCACCAAACATTTTTCTGAACCACAGGAACATTCCCACATGAAGGAATTATTGCTCTAGGAATTTAACTGTTCTGATGTAAAGTTGAAGCAGTCCAATGAACTGGTCCATGTACAGATCCATGTGAATGTTCCTGCCTGTCAGACTTTTGAGACTCATTCTCTTTTGTATTTATTTTGGTTGTCTAGCCAAGGACTCTCTGAAAAGCAAAGTTACTCACAGTACTTTTCAAGAACCCAATAGAGGAAGGAAGTTTTTGTTTTACATGTGAGAGGAAAATCCTAGAGAATTATTCCAGGGAAAACCCACACAGACAGGGAGGGACGACTGCAAATCCAATCCACCTTTTGCCCCCAGCAAGGAAAGATACCACTAAGCCAACCCGACTCTCCCTTATGAAACCCAATTTCTCTGTTCTTTTCCAGTGAGAGATACAGAGACCTTATCGATGCAGCAGATACTATCTCCGATATGAAAGCTTGCACAGAGAAGGTTTGTCTACTTAATCCTACTACTCCTTTATTATCTTAAAGGGAAAATTATGCCAAACTATGCAGATCTAAGGGCAATAGACCATGCAAGTCTTTTGCCTTTTCCATTATTTTTGAAGACTCTTGTAAACCGCTAGCCAACCAAAGCCACCTTGATTGTTAATGAAAAATGTGTCAATGTCTTAACTTTCAACCCCACGAGAGTAATTTTCAAAGACTAAACAAAATATCGCATTCGGGGATATTCATCCTTGAAATGGGCTTTATGATTGATCTTGGTGCTTGTATTCAAGACATCTTGCCTAACTTTTGGCTTCTCTTTTCCATCATAGATTGTAACAGCTGTCCAGGGTATGCAAGGATATTGCAGCAAGCTTCAGAAAACCCACATGACCAAAGGAGTGTTGGCTTCGCCGAGAATCAATAAGGATGAAAGGTACAAAGCACGGGTTGCCTTCATTATTTGTTGATGTTACTTGACTACGCAAATCCTGATGAGGTTTTGCGTGAGCTTGCAGGACTTGGTACTGCACTGCTAAACTCACCAAGCTTGGGTATAAAGCAAGGAACACTACCATAGATTCCTCTTCAGCCGCTCCCAGGTAGTAACATGAACAAGGTTGTGATCCCTGTGTACAGCAGTTACAGGTGAATAGCTTCTGACTGGCACCCCTGAACAAAGATATTGACAAGCTAGGGTGAATGCCAACCTTAGGACTAGATAGCTCAATTGGTAGAGATAATATAAGAACTTAGAGCGCTGGCACATTAATTTGATTGTTGCAAGTTTCTATCCCGCTCTAGTAATTTCTACTTGTTTGTATAATTTTGTTACAGATCGCCCAAAAATGAGTTCTATGCGATTGCCTCTCAAACAAAACTTCTAATGGACATGCCAGAAAAGGTAAGCATGTTTGTTGGTAATGGCTCGGTACTGGGCAATAAAGGGTTCAGGTTGGCTCAGTGGTTTCTTTCCTTGATTCTTGGTTTGGTAATCCCTTTACAGCCCCATTTGGGCTAAACTGGGATGTTGTGGGAAAGTGACGTCAACAGCCAGGTGGATAAGGTGCCAAAAGAAAAAGATTAAAGGAATGAATTTAAAGGACAATAATAATTGCCATGCAGAGGCTGCATTGCTCTGATGGCAGGGATGGCTGATGTTTGGAAAACCTGTATGGATGGAGCTATGTGTAGGACAGTAGATGGTGGGAGCCTGTTCCTTGGGAAGAAGGCGTATTTGTATGCATTAATGGTTGGAACTATTAAGGAGGTGTATTTGAGTGGGTGATCGACATGTCGTGAGATATATGCCTTTCAACTCTGTGGACCCCATTCGGATCCCACCTCAAACCTACAGCATTGCATGTGGATTGGGTTTTCATTCCATACCTGATTGCATGGGTTTTCCCCTTTGGGGTTTTCCTCCCACATCTAAAAACTGAACATTTCTCCTCATTTTCCTATTCAATCTGTTATTCGTGCTGTTTGATGTGTTATAAAATCAAATCATATAAAGTGTGAGAGCTTAAGAATTTATGTTCGTTTGTAGATTTGGAGCGCTGTTGAAAACAGTGAGCATCTGAAAGCAGCTGAACTGTACCTCCTGTCCTGCCACATTGTGAGCAGTCTACAGCTAGATGGTAACACCCAGCAGTCTGCTAAACTTCTTGCATGGTTTCCCGTGTTATCACGTCAGTGGGCTGCCATCAGCCACTTCAAGGCTGGTATTCTACAGGTCAGTAAAACTCAGTAGTCTGCAAGCGCACTATAATTATCCATGTAGGACTCCTATATTTTGGAGCGTTTTTGAAGTATACATGGCAAAATAAAGAATGACATGCGATGATTGTTTCATTAATCAATTGACTTGCATCTCTGTGTACAGTATATCAAACTAACTATAGATTATCAAAATGTGAAAGGAAACACAAATACTGATAAACGAGGCAGTTCAATTGTTGATCTGTTCACTTCTTTGCTCTATTTTTTGTACTTTCCAGAGTTGCCGGAAATTGCTGAAAAACGGTAGTGTTTCTGATCAGGTGAGTTAGGAAACAATAATTAAGTGCGTCTCTAAACTTTGGACTGCAACTGCAAAATGTTCTACTTGGAGAACTGGTTTTCCGTTTTTTTTTAATACTCATGCAAGAAGCATCAGCTATTACTATTTGGAATACTGAATGGTTTTAGGGAACTATACTGTTTTTGGCGTATGTGTTTTCCTAAGTTGTTCTTGGAAAGATTGTAGTAACATTGGCTTCTGAATTTGCTGTACTGCAGTGCTAACACTATGTTTAACACTGCGTACTGGTATAAGTTAATGGCAGGTACTTTGAGTTATTAATATGTCTTTTCTGAATGGTTCTTTAGGCAACAGCTGAAGCACTTTGTTCCATCATGCTGCTGGAGGAAACCTCACCCCGTCAGGTGTTCACTGAGTTCCTGCTGGCAAGAAAGGTTTGTGTTTTTAACCTGCATTTGAAGACGTTTTAAAAGTCTTTTCAATGGGATTTGGAGTTTTACATTTTCAATTTACATTTCTCATTTTCAGTTCATATTTTCAATTCAATTCAATGTCCTTAGTTATGTACAGCTCCACTGTGTTGCTTTTCGTTATATTTGATATTAATAAACATCTTGGAAGGTTTTGCACTTTGTTTTATTTAAAAAAAACAGTCACTCGATGTTGTATTTACATGCAAATTAATTTCCCCCACAACAAGCAATTGTTGTGTACAAGTTTCGTCTGCACTTTGAATGATGTGCTAGGAACTATTAAATCAACTTTTTAAACAACCAAAATTATGCTCATTATCCCTGAGGTAATTATCACATCAACGCTAGCGCGTCACCAAATTTATATACTTTTTAAAAATTTATTTTAAATTTAGGCGGCTGTTCAGCACTGCTTCCATTCAAGTCTACACGGTAAGGGATCACATTGTGAAGTTAATTTGACATAAATCACATAAATGACAGATTCATAACTAGATTAATGAATGAAAGGTTCGTGATTGAGAGGTTAATATCTGTAGCCTAATAAATGGGGATAAGTTTGGCTCAGTGGTTCTTTTGCCTGCCTTTCACCTCTGTGGACCCCGGTTTGAATCGGGTCTCAAACCAAATTTGGAGCATGTGGATCAGGTTTTCACTCCCTACCTGGGGCCTTTCTCAAACCACGGCTTGGGCTCCGGCTCAGGCTTAGGCTCCGCGCGCTGTGTACGCAGCTCGGCCTTTAACCTGCATTATCAGCGCGTATTGCTGATTGTACCAGCACGCGGAGCCTGAGCTGGAGCCTAAGCCGAGGTTTGAGGAAAGCCCCTGGTTTTTCCCCATTGGGGTTGTCCTCCTACATCCAAAATTGAGCATTTTCATTTTCTATCTATCCTGTTATTGGTGTTAATTTGGATGTTGGATGTGTAATCAAATAAAACATTTAAATAAATAAAATAAAAAATTAAAAAATTGACCATCTCTTTGAACGTCACTTGATCACTGCAACAAATTTGCTTGGTTTTTGGCAGGCATGGGTGTGAAAGGTCAAATCTGCAGTGTTATTGAATTGATATGTGTGACAGTGAAGCAGATGTACGCAGTGTTCTACCACCAGCAAGACAAGCCAGAAGACGGTAAGCGAAATTAAAGCCCACCATAGTTCTCAATAAAAGTCTTTGGTTATTGGTTCACTGGATTTAGGGCATATCCTGATTTGTGTCTTTGGCTATGAATGATGCTTAGGTTGCGGCTGTAGTCTTCATCAAAGTTGTGTACTCCTGAGTCCAAGTCTCTGATTCAATTATGAGTCACTAATATAAACTGAAGCAACTTGAATATGATGCCCAACGGTCAGGTGTAGAGTCCTGATGTTCTACTGGAGCGTATGTCACTTTGCGTTTCAAGAACCATAGTCTTTTTGTTTTGGATGAGTCGGCACATTTAGCACGTTCTTGGTTTGATGATAAAACTAATTACGTTGACATTGAGTTTGATGTTTATATCCACAGACCACTGCAACCTGTTACTGAGGACTCTGGAGGAGGTGACTAGTGATCAGCATTCTAGTGAGTAGCTGTCAAATCTTAACTCGTTCAGTTCCAAGGTCGAACATGTACGATATATTTTGTATTCCGAAAGCTCTTTTCTTGTACAAGCACATCATTGTTTTTTCTTTCAAATTTATGATTACCAGTTCTGTACTTTCTTTATAACAGATAAGAAGGGCATCTTGCAAAGTGAGATGGCGACAGCATCATTCACAAAACATCTCCCGGTATCAGTCATTAGTAAGTACACATTATTAAACTCCTTAGTTAACTTGAAAATATACTGTCTACCTTTGAGTGTCCCTTTATTTGACAGTCACCCCTGCCTTTGTTAGCAATGTGTGCCCAATGTAAACCCTACTTTTTACAGCTTGTCCAATCTTTTTACTGTGGTCTGTTCTTGCACCAAGTCAGTTAATTTACTATTCTTTCATTACTCCTCACTACTCATTACTCCTCTTACTAATTTTAAGCCCACATCTTCAGTAACCTTTTTAGGACCTTTTACGTGCAAGCACCTAAAATACTATTATTTGGTTTTAGCCTTATTTCCGAAGCACAGGCATAGTACTGGGGTAGGATTTGAATCCACGACCTTTGCCATTGTTAAGACTTTTTTAAGAAGTTCTATTCAAAGTAGCCAAACTACCATGAGTTTAAAATGTTCTTTTTTTATCCATCTCCAGAGTTCCGACCCTCGCCCAGCACTCCCAGTACATTGATAGCTGCATCCTACCTTCAGCAGAATGTAGAGCAATGGATTGAGACATGTATACAAGATGTACACAACGGTGTGAGCAAACTGCTCAATCATGTAACATCAATGAAGGCTCTGGCTGCCATACGAGACGCTGTGTGTGATCTTCTGACTGAGGTAGGCAAGATTTTAGACAAACTATATCCTCCCGAATAGATTTTTTAGCATTGGGGGACAAGGATTAAAGACTTGCTTTGTACCCATACAACGATGTGTATTAAGCACTGTATACTCAGTACTTTCCCAAGTTCTGTGAAAAAAAATCCATAGGCAAATCACTCTGGTGGAATTCGAAACCCACGACCCTTTGAATCCCACTTGGGTGATTTGCCTGTGGATTTTTTTCACAGAACTCGGGGGGGGGAAAATACTGATACACAGTGTTGAAATGACTTAGAATAGAGACAACAAACTTATTCATCCCTACTGTCTTATTCAGGATAATGTAGACGTTAGTTGGTCGGTCATCTGTCAGTGTGTGGTCAACAGACACCTATCATTGTGGGGTGAATTCATCAGACCATTGTTTCTCACTAGAGTGCAGGTAAGTGTTCTCCAACAGGCATAATATTTTTTTTTAAATATTATTGTCTATGAAAGCTAAAAAACACTGACAAATTTAAGTGTGGTTTGCCAATTATCTCTTTGCTTTTGGTTGCCAAGTTGCATGTCTTTGCTGTTTTAGTACATGGATGTCCAGGTATTGAAATAATGGCTTTGATAAGATCAGTCAATCAATCAAATTTTATAACGCGGCTTAATCAAAGGTTTGCTTAAAGGGGCTGAACCACTGAAGAAATAAATAAATAAGTCATTGATGGTATGCCTCCTGAAACGAGTGGGCTTTCAGGAGTGTCTGAAATGTGTCTTAGATGTCGCTTCCCTGGTGTGGTTTTAATCCTGAGTTTGGGTCCATGGACTGAGAAGGCTCCAGCGGCAAAAGTGACGCGACTCGTTTATTGTCTGCATAATAATATTGTATTATTTTCTGAAAAAATTTATGTTGAGTTTTGGAAAAACTAAGGTTTAGAACAAATTATTTTAACCCCAACAGGCCATCATCCAGGATGCCTTAGACAAGACGTCCACGACCACTCAGAAGCATACCCAGCAAGCCCTGAATGATCTAGACACTGCGTCAGCGGATAGGGATGTAGCTGCCTACATATGGTCTGAGGCACCCAGTGATACCCCTAGCCCAGCTGCCTGGAAGGCTAGAGGGGTACACACTAAAGAGGTTGTTGAGCCAGGAGGGTTGTACTTGAAGGCGAGGGCGTTCACTCCAAGAACGCAGGGGTAAATTTTGTGAATTTTATAAATTTTTGTGAACATCTTAAAACTCCAGCACATTGAAATCAATTGTGGATACTGCCTTTAACTTTACTGAATATAGACCATGTGAACTTTGTTTACAATAAGTACAATAAGTGTGACCTTGTACATTCTTTGCATATTCCGGCAGGCACAATACTGCACAGGTCATATGGGAAAGTTGACATTTTGTGTCATAATTTCCACATATATCTAAGAATTATGAAAGTAAAATCTAGACAAGTTTTGAGATGTGCCCCCTTTCATCATATCAAAAGTTGATAAGAATTAGACAGGGCAATCTCCATAAAATCTGAGATTTTTTTATTTCTTCCATTAGGCTGTGTACAAATTGTGCCTGCAGGAAGTCCAGGCTCTGTGGCTCTGTTGTATACATGTGGTGTCCCAGGTCACATTGTCTATAGTGTCAGAACAAAAACCATGTCTCTCTGGTGGGATTCGAACCCACCTCATTTGCCAATCGAGAGCAGATATCGTTATCACTAGACCTCCAAGATTACTCTACAGCTAGAGGCAGTTTGAATCCTTTATTTTTATTGGGCGTACCACAGGACTCTGGGAAAGTATTGAGTATGAAGTGCTTAAAGGAACACGTTGCCTTGGATCGGTCGAGTTGGTCTTTGAAAAGCGTTTGTAACTGTTTGTTATAAAATGCATATGGTTAGAAAGATGATTTAAAAGTAGAATACAATGATCCACACAAATTTGCCTTGAAATTGCGTGGTTTTCCTTTTACTTTGCAAACTAACACAGTCGGCCATTTATGGGAGTCAAAAATTTGACTCCCATAAATGGCCAACCGTGTTAGACGACGAGGTAAAAGGAAAACCACGCAATTTCGAGTGATACTTGTGTGGATCATTATATTCTACTTTTAAAATATCTTTTTTATCACATGCATTTTATAACAAACGGTTACAAACGCTTTTCAAAGACCAACTCGACCGATCCAAGGCAACGTGTTCCTTTAAGAGTACACCCATCGGTGTGTGAGAAAAACCAAATAATATTCTTTATCCCAGATGCAAGTTTATTTATTGGGTTACACATCCAACAGCACAATTAAGAGCAAAAACAGGACGAATAGGAAACCACAATAAATGCTCAGTTTTAGACGTGGAAGAAAAAACAAGAATCCATCTAAAGGGAAGGTACACGTTTGGTAATTACTAAACACAAAATTAACTTAAAAATGGACTTGGTAACGAGCATTCGAGAGTTATTGATAGTACAAAACATTGTGAGAAACGGCTCCCTCTGAAGAAGCATAGATTTTTAGAAGGAGGTAATTTCTCACTTAAATAAGAAAAGAAGTCTTTTATTCCTATCTGAAAGCAAACAAATTCATCCAACAAGGGTGTTTTCTCTTTCATAATTTTCTCGCAACTTCGATGACCAATTGAGCTCAAGTTTTCACAGGCTTGTTATTTTATGCTTATGTTGGGACTTCTACCTCCATGGTTGGGATACACCAACAAGTGAGAAGACCTTGGTCTTTGACAATTACCAAACATGTTCAGTGCCTTTAAACTATGGTGTAGAAATCTTACACCATTTTTTATGACACTTTTTCTTCAGTATCTGCTCTGCGTTGGACAGACAACTAAAGTCACTCCTAGATGATATGACCTACTACACTGAACTCCAAGACCAGGGGAAACCATTGAACGCCGACAAGGCGGGGAAAGCGACCAAGCCGTTTGATAAACTAGCTGACTCTGGTACTCTACACAGCTTCCTGCAGATTTCATGTACATCGTGCCTGCAGCGGTAAGTCAGACCTCCTTGGCTTCTACCTCAAAACCTTTAGTGCACCAGATTTCTATTACAAAACCTGCCGTCGATTTCACAAAACTCTTCCTAACTTAAGACTAATCTTAGGACTTATGATGAGTTCCAACCCTGCACTGTAGCATGCAGACCTTAAGATTAATCCTAAGTTAGGAAGAGTTACTCGTCCTTACTCGAGATAAGACGAGTCCTAACTCTTTGTGAAATCGACCCCAGGATCAAAATGGGAAAAAAACATACAGTTTCATATATGTTAACTGCTTTTATCTGAAGAAGTTCTAAGAGAAGAAATTCCATTTGTCGGTTGGCTACCCACTTCGAAATTCAACAGAATTTTACAAATATTTGTTACTCATTTATTACTTCTTCCAACAACATTCATGAATCAGTTACAGCTGCCACAAAACAATAAACATGAATTTAGATGTCATGTTTTACGTTTAGTGTAACTGAAGTGTGTGATGGCCAGAATCATTGAAGTGATCAGATGCAATACAGAAAGAAAAAGAAAACAAAAACATGATAATATTTATAACAATAATTTGTTGGAGATCTTGACTGTTCTATTACTTATTTAATAACGTTTTGTGTTATTTCTTTCTAGAATGTTGAGTTTCTTCCAGAAGCAGTTAGAGGAGACTAAAACTCAGTTGGATTCTTCAATTCATCTTGGTCAGTTAAAACAAAGCTCCAATGTCGTGGACAGGTAACACACACATTTTAAATGTTTTAGTTGTCTCCACTCTTTGCCTAGTTTTATATTACGTCCTTGTGTTAATGGTCTTGAACAAGTCCAGTCTGTTTGTGCTGAGTTGCACTGTTGTGTGAAAAGGTTTCTAGGTTAAAAGAACGTTACAAAATTGGTAAGAAACAAAAATCGTGAAGATTACAGATTTACATAAAATTTACACGGTCTAATGAGGATGATAGTTGAAAACATTCCTTTAAATATTTCTGTCTGGAATGTCTGAAATAAATAATCTAACTTCCCCTTTAGGAGTTTATCGCTCAGTGAGCGTTTTGTTCATTTTTATTTTGGCATCGATTCAATGCAAATTTGTAATCGGTTTTTCACTATTCTCTCGTGACCCAGATGGCCGATCGATCTCAAACTTCTACAGGTTTGTCAGTTTATGTATATGGTGGATTAAATAAAGTACTTACACTGTCAGCAACTGTTTTGTTATCAAAAACCAATTCTACAATGTCCCTTTAAAGCCATTTGACACTTTCGGTAAACAGTATTGTCCAAAGGCCCACACTTCGTGTATCACAACTTATATATAAAAAAACAAACCTGTGAAAATTTAGGCTCAATCGGTCATCGGAGTCGGGAGAAAATAACGGGAAAACCCACCCTTGTTTTCGCACGTTTCGCCGTGTCATGACATTTGTTTACTTAATCCGTAATTCTCGATGTCGAGAATTGATAATGATAATTGATAATTGATAATTGATGTCCAGCATTTTATGGAATAATATTTCAAGAGAAGTCTTTGACCATTACCTTCTGTAAACCCTGTAAGTTATTTGTAAAATCTGTGAACTTTTTTTTTTTTTCTGTTCCGAAAGTGTATAATGGCTTTAACTGAACAACTATAGTTATGTTGGTGTACATTGCTTTACAAACATCTGTGTATTTATTAAACAGGTAGTTATTTGTCGGAATATGTTCCAGCTTCTTCCAGAGCCTTGTTATTTATCCATCTACTTTGTTTACCTTATTTAGGGCATTGCTGTTGGGTCGTCTGTGTTTGGCTATCGCCGAGCTCTGCCCTAATCTACAGAAGGCTGCTAATATATCCGAGTCTGAATCCAGGCCGGCTAAACCTGAACCTCAGAGGTAAGACAAATAAAGCCAGCCACTTTGTAGAGTGAGCAGCTTTGTGATTCAGGAACTGATTGTAAATGAATGATGGCCCTGTCCAATTCAGTAATGTTTCATTACTGTTGACTTGATGAGGCACATAAAACCCAGGGATGAGATTGTTCAAACTTATGGCTAAATTCAGACTTTTTATGTTGACCTGGTGAAGAAAATTAGACAATATTTTTTTTACAAATAAAGAAATCCTGCTCACTGGTCTACTTCTCTAGTGCTTTGGATACTGTTTCAAAAAGCTCCTTGGAATCTATAACCCACGGTTACCAAACAGTAGAAATGCCATCATTTCAACATACCTTTGAATTTGTATCCAAGTTTCAGACTTTTTCGTTAGTAATAACTCTCGCCCCTGAAAACCGTACCAACAGTTTTTATGGGTATATGGGCCCCTACTCAGATTCACTGTTCCCGTGGCAGACCACAAACCACCTATGTGGAGACACACCTTGTGTCGGGACTCTGGACTGCGACGGGAAGAGCTGCGTACAGCAATGAGGACCAACGTGTTGGAGGGCCATCATTCGATGCTTAGCATCGACTGAGTGAATGAATGAACGTCACTACTCTATATGGTCGATGTCTCAGACAAAATGACGAAGGTCTAGAATTGGAAATTGCAAATATGGCAAAATAGAGTATGAATTCCAGTTTGTATTGTCCCTCTTTCTACGGGGCTCACAAAGTGTAAAACAGTACACAGTGCACATGCCACACAGTGGAAAGTGCTGACCTTGTATCACAGAAAATATTTTGGGACTAAATACACATCATTTTGCAATATCCTATTTACATTTTAAGAATATATTTACCTGTGTTATTGTTCGGTTGTTATTGTTGTTGTTTTGTTGTTGTTCATTTATCCTTTAACTTGTCTATAATCTCGTCTCTTGATTACCTTTTTAATTGCAAACCAGCTGGCTCAGAAGCAAACTGATGGGAAAACGAGCTACAAGCAAAACCACCGATGTGAGTTTAAATGATTTGAATTTGTTTTTGTAAACACTCATGTTTATAACTTGGGCCTGGGGTGGAGTTCACAAAGAGTTAGGACTAGTCTTATCTTGACTTAGGACGAGTCGTCCTAACTTAGGACTAGCCTTGTGAAATCGACCCCTGATCTTATAAAGCCTGTACAAAAAAAAACACTGACAAATATTGCTTAACAGAAACCGGTTACCAGCCAAAGTTCCACCAATGATTTTCTTAGCACTGACGGAAATTCAACAAACAATACTTGACATTGGAGAATTGTTATCCGACTATCTGTCCTGAAATTATTTTGACAAGATTTCAACTGTCAAACAATTGTCTTTATTAGAAGAACTCTTGAAATGAAGATGATGTATCACAGGAGACAAATACTGTGGGGTTTTTTGTGATCACTTGCGGCAATTTCAAGACTACCTCCATATAAGAAAATAAGCCTGCACCATGCAAAACCCAAAGTCATTGATGTTTTGATAATGATTGATTAAGGGAATAAATATGTGCTTGGCCGGTTTTAAACACTCTCTTTAATACTGGTTGCAGTCTGGATGCGATAATTACCCGAGCCGGCTTTTCAGCATCCAGACTGCAACCGGTTTTAAACAGAGTGTTTAATACCAGCCAAGCACATTGTTATTCCCTTTCATAAATACCTTTTCGGTCAAAAAACATCAAAACTTTTTGGTCCAAAAGTTTAAAAAACGCAAAAATTATAATTTCTTTAATGATTTCTTTCAACAAAACACCCCTCCAGCTATGAAATGGTAAGGCCCTCCTTATAAAGAGATTGGCGTATCACGTGATGTGGCACAACTGTTCCAGCCGTTGCTCTCGACCAATAGGATTGAATAAACTGTCTTATATGCACAGAGGTGCCAGCTCGCATGTCACGCCCATGTTTAAACACTTTTTACTGGTGTTATATCATCCGTTTAAACACCCCCACGTGATGCCCTCTCGACCAATTAGAATGGATAAACTGTCTTAGGTATTTATGAATGATTGATTGATTGATTGATTGATTGATTGATTGATTGATTGGTTGAGTTTTTTGGGTTGCAGAGTCATGAGGAGACAGAATGGGATAAGCTGAAAGGACTTCTGCTTCAGCGCAGTCAGGATGCATACAGGTAATTTTCATGCAACAACGAATCGATTCTCAGGTCCATATCCAACATCCATTGATGCAAGTACCCCCTTGCCCTGCCAGATTCTAGCCCAGTGGTCTTCTGGATTTTCCCACCCAAATCGAGCCCTGACATGGCGCGATTTTCCACAACAAGATCTCCCTTGAGAGCTTTCTTAAAGGCAGTGGACACTATTGGTAATTACTAAAAGTAATTATTATCATAAAACCATACTTGGTATGAGTACTGGGGAGAGGTTGATGTATAAAACATTGTGAGAAACGGCTCCCTCTGAAGTGACGTAGTTTTCGAGAAAGAAGTCATTTTCCACGAATTAGATTTTGAGACCTCAGATTTAGAATTTGAGGTCTCGAAATCAAGCATCTGAAAGCACACAACTTTGTGTAACCATGGTGCAACAATGGTGTTTTTTCTTTCATTAATATCTCGCAGCTTCGGCGACCGATTGAGTTCAAATTTTCACAGGTTTGTTATTTAATGCATTTGTTGAGATGAACCAACTGTGAAGACTAGTCTTTGACAATTACCAATAGTGTCCAGTGTCTTTAAATAATGCCAAATGATGGCGAAAAGCAAATGTACCATGAAAGCCCATTCCACCGAGTAAACATTGCCTACCACACATTGTTGTAAGGAAAAAAAAACAAATAATGCTCTCATACATTGCAGTTGTGTTATGATAAGAACAATTATGGCACTTTCCATCAGTTCACACGTGTTTTACTGTATTTCTGTACATCTTCAGAATCTGGAGTGATTTTACATCATCAAGAGTTGTGGCAGATTTGAGCAAGTTCTTAATGGATTCTAGCATTGAGGCATCTCTGAAAGCAGCAACAGTAAGTCACCTTACCCCCGCACCCCCATTTTTGGCCACAAATTTGTTTGTAATTTTGCGGGACACTTGCATGAAGTTTGTGTCAAAGTAGACTTGTAAATTAATTGAATGTTGCAGTTTTATCTTGAGAACAATTATTTTGCCATATGTTTGTGAATAAAAGGTTTTAGACGCAATACACACAATGAAAGTAGTACTGGTCGGCTGTGATTGCGGGGGGAATAGACCGATCCATTAGGCTCCGCCCACGACGCACGTGTGAGCAAGAATACGTGAGCCTCTCCAATGCCTTTCTGCACAACTCTGCTGCGCTCGTCAAGCATACGCGCACGCATGTCGGACCTTATTTGTCGGACCTTCGTTGCGTTGTGATTGGTCAATACGCAATGGGGCGGAGCTTAATGCATCGGTCTATTTAGTTTGATTGGCTCATATCCGGGGCTCACCAGGATGAGCACACTGGGTTCGACCCGGGGAAGCTAATCAAACGCAACAACAAATTGTTTAGCTAAGAGCTAAAAAATCCTAATAATGGTTCATGATCAATCAATGTTTATATGAGACCACAAATTTACAAAGAATGCCTGTTTGCTTCGTTTTTGAAAAGTCAATGGCACCAAGGCATTTTCTCCTTGGTAGAAGGTACCCTAAGATGAGGAAATTGTAAATTTCCACTGGAGCATTTCATGGGTAATGACCAGGGGGCATGGAGGCAATTGTCTTCGTTGCCTCTGTGAAGTATCAGTCCTGACCGAGACTTATTGACACGTTTTGCTTGATTTCTTGGTAGCACTGGGACATCATTGAGATTCAAGAAGAGTCGGAAGCGGGTAAGAAAGTCACGTCTAAGATCCGTCTTCCTGTCCAGGTAAAAATTAAACAGATTTTATTGATTTTATTTTATTTATTTCTTATTTACCCTGGGGAAACCTCTCAGTGAAACACTGTTTTTCAGATTTGCCCAGCACAACACGTTAAAATTTAAAAATTGTATTAACATAAAAATGTATTTATAATAACATATTAATTCAATTTTTTTAAGCTGTGTTCCCTTTAGCCTTTTATTTTTAAAGCCATTATACACTTTCGGTACAGAAAAAGAAAAAAAGTTCACAGATTTACAAATAATTTACGGGGTATACAGAAGGTAAGGTGAAAGACTTCTCTTGAAATATTGTTCCATGAAATGCTTTACTTTTTGAGAAAACATTAAAACAATATAAATTCTCATAAGCAAGAATTACGGATTTATTTTAAACACATGTCATGACACGGCGAAACGCGCGGAAACAAGAATGGGTTTTACCGTTATTTTATATATAAGTTGTGATACCGAAAGTGTATAATGGCTTTAACGTACCGCGACTTTTCTGTAGAATGACAAAATTAAATCTAATGGGGACGCATGGTAAACTGACCCCTCTGACCTACCATGACCATGCTGTTAAACGATATGCAAACGTCACAGAATGGTCCAGGTGGGAACGCACGGTAGAATTACACCAAAGCCAGTCACAGTAACTTTCCGTGTGGCAACTGAAGAAAAATGCCAATTGGAACACAGCTTTAATCTTTATTCCATAAGAGTTAAGTTGTGTCCAATTCTCACTGAACTCCCCTCTCAAGTGTCTTGAGAAAAAAAATCTGAAAACAGAAATTTGCAAAACCAATTCTGTAATGTGCTTTTAAGGGTTAGCTGCTCAAAAATATTTCAAAATTTATACCCTAGTTGTGGATTGAGGCGACCGTAGCCTGAACCAAGTTTGCTTTAAGGACAAGGCCAAGTGGATCAGCCTGTCACTAAGTGTCTGAAAAGACTGATGTAAACATAACCCTATTTTTGGAGTTTTGTTAAAATTTTGTCCTAATTTAGCGAACATGTTTTGAAAACAAAGTGCATTTTGTGACCCTGGACCTGTTCTAAGCCTCTCACGTTTCACAATAACAACTCTGACCTACACACTATTGTGATGTTACCAAAATAGCTATGTGTTATTGTTAACGATGTGATAGCCTAGATATATCAGTACACATTTTTTTACCTATTCGAGACCATAGAAGCCGGTCGGAGTTGAGTTTTCCCAAAGTTTTTAAAGAGGGTTGATAATGGCAGCAAGATTTGATATACTTGTACCTAACCCAAAAAGTCAAAATAGAGGAAATGTTCAGGGTTTCCCACGATGGTAGTCTGCACACTCCCAAAGCGTAACAAACTTGCTGCCTTGTGTTGTTTTGTAGACATTTGTGCCGGGGAATACTGTGGCACAACAATTTACAGAACATGTAGGTTGACTTGTCACAAGCGTTGAAAACAACACGGTGATTTGTATAGTAGCCGATTTTTTGTTGCGAAGTGTGATTCTGTATCTGCTTCTTTCAAAAGATTGCTCCATAAACACTCCATCTATTAGAAAATGAGTGCATCACAAAACGGGCATTAACCCCCCCCTCCCTACCAGCATATGGTTTGTAAGCTTGTGAAAATGTTGATAATTGTGAACGGCCCTCAAATTAAATTTATCAGAGACTTTTCTTGACTCATGCAGGTTCACTTGTTGTTCTAGAGTACAGAAACCACAGCGCAAATACATTATTCTGTGTTTACTTTACAGGCATCCTGGTATGTGCAAACAGTGCTGTACTCACTCTGTGAAGAAATCAATCGAGTTGGTGGACATGCCCTCTCAAGGTACCGTTCAACCCTAAGTGATTTTTGTTTGCCATTCACAAAGACACTGTTGACTCTTAGCGCACATTCTTAGTGCACATTGTAGTGCATGCATGTTTTTATGATCGGCAACGACCTGAAACGTTCACCCTTAAAGTCTTGGTCCAGATCAGATAACCTGTGCTTCTGTGCTTCAAAATTTCATCAAGTTTACATTGTTTGAACTTGTGCCCCACTCATTTTTGGCTTACCAAAGAAATTTGCTAAGCAGTATTTTATGCTTAACAGCTTTAAGAAATTGGGCCTTGACTTGACTGGATTGTATCTCTTCTTGTTACAGAAAGATTCTGACCGGCTTGATTGATGAGACGAGTAGGAGCATCTTTGGTCTCTATAAGAGTTTTCTCGATGAGAATTACAGCAAGGGCTCTGGGCTGACACTAATACAGACGCAGTCTCTACAACTCTTATTTGATATCCGTTTCGTCGCCAACGTCATGTCCGGATGCGGAGACAATGCTAAGGTCAGGGACAAACTTCATAGCTGCGCTTACTGTTAGCAAAAACCGTTACCTACGGAAACAGAGAAGTTGGCGCTTGACAGAGTCTATATCACAGACCACAATCCCTGCCAAAATCCCTGTGAAAATTTGAGTTTCCATTGGTCAACGAACTTGTGAGATATTAATGAAAGAAAAAACACCCTTGCCACACGAAGTTGTGTGCTTTCAGATACTTGATTTTGGGACCTCAAAATCTTATTCTGAGGTCTCAAAATCAAATTCAAATATTTTAGTGGAAAATTACTTCTTTTTCAAAAACTACATTACTTCCGAGGGAGCACTTTCTCACAATGTTTTTTACTCCCAACAGCTCTCCATTGCTTGTTACCAAGTAAGTTTTTATGCTAACAATTATTTTGAGTAATTTCCAATAGTGTCCACAGCCTTTAAGAATTTCCTTGTTTGATAAAAACTCTGTATCTTCTCTCTTGCAGAGGACTACCGAAGATGTACAGAAGTTAGTTGAGCGTCTTGAGAATGCAATTGATCCGTTTGACCTGGACGTCTTCTTGCCTCACCTACAGACCAATCTCAGTCGACACTCCCAGAGGTGCACGGTGAGGACCTAGGAATTATTTCGGATCAGCCATTCCACATTTTTGTGTGTACCACTGACAGTGTTAAGTAATTTAGGGTTGAACAAAACAAAATATACTAGAGCGGATTAGCATGTCAGTGCTCTATCAACTAATGTTGGCGGTCTCCATTTGTTATTAAAGGAATGTTACAGAGTTGGAAAGAAACAATAATCGTGAAGATCACAGATTTACATAAAACTTACACGGTCTAATGATGATGACAGTTGAAAACACCCCTTGAAATATTTCTGTCTGAAATGTCATATTTGATGAGAAATAAATAATCTTACTTCGCGTTTGGAGTTTATCGCTCAGTGAGCGTTTTGTTCATTTTTATTTTGGCATCGATGCAATGCAAAGTAAATGGTTTTTCACTATTCTCTCGTGACCCAGATGGCCAATCGATCTAAAACTTCTACAGGTTTGTCAGTTTATGAATATGGTGGACTACATAAAGTGCTTACACTGCCAGCAATTGTTTTGTTAACAAAAACCCATTCTGTAATGTTCCTTTATTATTATTTTGAAACCAAATGAAACAGAAGGGGCGTTTAAAAAAAAACGGCTGCCATTCTTTTTAAAAATTCTAATGACCATTGGTTTTGCTACTGTTCAACACACAATAATGACAGAAACAGGTTGGACGAGACATTGAACATGGTTACAGTGGTTTTATTTAAAGCCATTGGACACTTTCGGTAAACAGTATTGTCCAAGGCCCACACTTCATGTATCATAACCTATGTATAAAATAACAAACCTGTGAACATTTAGGCTCAATTGGTCATTCGAGTCGGGAGAAAATAACGGGAAAACCCACCCTTGTTTCTGCACGTTTTGCCGTGTCATGACATGTGTTTAAAATAAATCCGTAATTCTCGATATCGAGAATTGATATTGTTTTTATGTTTTCTCAATAAGTAAAGCATTTCATGGAAAAATATTTCAAGAGAAGTCTTTCACCATTTCCTCCTGTAAACCCTGTAAATTATTTGTAAATCTGTGAACTTTTAATATTTTTTCTGTTTCGAAAGTGTCCAATGGCTTTAATGTGTTCAGTTCCCTGAACTGTAGCTCACCTTCTCAAGAATAGTGTAACTAAACGATCTGTTTTGAATTGTTTAACCAGCACTGGCTAAGTTCGGACTTGCAAGTATTTTATTTTCTGATGTATCAGTTGGCATTTTATGTTTTTTAAATCACATTTTGAATTGGTAATGTGGCCCCCCAAAAAAGAAGCTTGCAGGACTGCTTGAAATGCTTTGCCTAATATCACCGCTCCTCTTGGTCTTAGATGCTGTTGGGTGCACTAGCCAACCCAGAGAAGCACCTCTATTCCTCACACCGTGCCGTGCCATCAGGATACCAGGAGCAGCATAACATACTCCCTCTGTCTAACAGCCAGGGTCGATTCACTCTACTTCCACTCAGCACCAGCTCATCACAATCTCTACCCAGGTCATTGCCCAGGCCGGTACCACAGGTAAGGGCACTCGGGCATGGGGGTTTGTTTTTCCAGGATTTTTTCTGATTTATCAGGATTTTCCTGATTTATCAGGATTTTCCTGATTTCTCATGATTCTTCCTGATTTCTCAGGGTTTTTTCTGATTTCTTAGGATTTTTCTGATTTCTAAGTTTTTTCTTCTCCTGATTTTCATGCTTTTTCCTAATTTCTCAGGGTTTTTTTCCAGATTTTTCATGATTTCTCAGGTTTTTTTCCTGAATTCTCAGGATTTTTTGTGATTTCGCAGGGTTTTCCTGATTTTTCAGGTTTCTTCGTTATTTCTCAGGTTTTTTCAGATTTCGCAAGATTTATCCTGATTTCTCATGATGTTTCCTGATTTCTCTAGATTTTTCCTTGTTTCTCCGAATTTTAAGAAAAAAAAGCAAAGCAAAAACAGGTAGCTGCAGTTTGGAACACTGTAACACAAATAATAAAAAAATAGTGCCGAATTTGTTGGATACAAAACAACCAACCATGGGATGTATTTTTTTTTAAATGAAAGTGTTGAATTGGGCCATATAATCTGTGAACAAGATTCAATGTTTTGCTAACATTGGGTTGTCCATGCCAACCATGGTCGTTTGTTTATCAACAATGGAAAGGTCTATATTTTCTTACACACATTCAGTGGCAGTCCTCAAGTATCTTGTATTTTATAACCACCCACTTCCGGGTCAGTGCAGAGAAACAATTAAAGGCGGGGTAAATTTTTGGTAAAAGTCGAAGAGCAGTATCCTCAAGTGTTGGTGTATTCCAGCATATGCATAAAATAACAAACCTGTGAGAATTTTGGCTCAATTTGTCATCAAAGGTGCATGAAAATAACTTGAATCCCAACAAGCATGGTGCTATAACGCTTCATTACATGATTACATTGCAGTCAATAGCGCCCTCTGTGGTTCACCAGGACCAGCCTTCAGCCCCGCCCATTCTGCACAAGTCGCACACTGCCCCGTACTCCCTCTACTCCAAATTCGGCTCACTCAAAACTGGATGGTTGGCCAACATTGGGGGCGCTAACTAGACAGCTAAAATAGTAAGTCATATTATTTAAAATATTTTACCCTGTTCCAGATTTACATTCAAATAATTGTGGAGATTAACTAATCGTGGATTTGGGGGGTGGGTGTATTAATGCTCACAATGACACTTTGCAATCTGGTATCACTCTTTTTTATTTTATATGATTTCAAATTGTTTTACCCTTGGAAAAAGTTATTATTAAAAAGCCTGAAAAGACCTGACCTAAACAATATTGTTTAGGTCAGGTCTTGTACGCAACAACATTCTGTAGGCCTTAAAGCCATTGGACCCTTTCGGTAAACAGTGTTGTCCAAGGCCCACACTTTGTGTACCACAACTTCTACATGTATATCAAATAACAAACCTGTGAAAATTTAGGCTCAATCGGTCATCGGAGTCGGGAGAAAACAACGGAAAAACCCACCCTTGCTTCCGCGCGTTTCGCCGTGTCATGACATGTGTTTAAAATAAATCCGTAATTCCTTGCTGTTTTCTCAAAAAGTAAAGCATTTCATGGAATAATATTTCAAGAGAAGTCTTTCACCATTGCCTTCTGTAAACCCTGTAAGTTATTTGTAAATCTGTGAACTTTTATTTTTTTTTTTAACCGAAAGGGTCCAATGGCTTTAACAAATTAATAATGTTAATAATAATACTTGTAATGCACACATATCTACATGTACCCTGCTGGGTGTTCAAGGCGCAGTAAAAAAAAAACAAAAAAAACAGAGACAACAAAATTAGTCCTTAGAAACCTGTGACATAAGATAAGTTTTTAGAAGAGATTTGAATTTTGTGGTACGACGAAGACAGGATCTAAGATTAAGTGAGTTCTAGCTGAAGAAAAAGCCCTTGTAATGTAGATTCGTATGCCCTTTCACATAATTTTGGTAATTATATATACATGTTTTCTGATCAATTTTGTGCTGCCTTCCCTCTAACTGACGGGCATATCGTGTCTTTGGCAAGTGGTTGAGGGCACTGGACTCGAGCTCTGGTGTTTCTGGTCAGCAGAGTGGGTTCGAGTCCAAGCACTTTGCGTCCTTGCGCAAGATACTTTACCATAATTGCTTTGTCCTTTGGATGTGACATTAAGCCATTGTGTACTAGGTTTGTGAGGTGCACATTTTAAAGTAGTAGGCTTTACTTTAAAGAACCCAGAACACAGCAGGAGCATTTCTGCTTATTAATACAGCTGTGTGTAACTTGGTCTCAGGTTTCACAGTAGAATAAAAATACCACCAGTGTCCTACATAAACTAGAGGATTGTTGTCAACATAAATATCCAGTAATCCCTCCACTGGTTATTAACCATCACCCTATCCAAACCACAGGTGCATGAATAAAACAACCCCCTCACCTGTTCCAAGTTGATCCATTAAGCCACCATACAAGCTAGACATTGTTTACAGGTCCCTGGTGACTGTAGAAGTGACACACCCAGAAACAGAAACCCTCCACAGACCTATTTTCAAGGTTCTGGAAACTAGGGTGTCTGTCTGTCTCACATTTTTGAAATGTAACAATTGTGACATTCGGCTACATATAAGTGGAAGGCCTGTCTGGTAATTAGGTAGCCTTGACATAGCTCAGTTACAACTAACACCATTGTGTGGGTGGGGGAATGGTTGCAGGGTCATGTGAGAATTGACAGATGATGTTACCCAGTGACCTTTGACCCGATGTCAAGCAGTGAGCTCTAAATATCGCCCTATGAGTCTACACTGTGCTTAAAATGTACTACACCTCCTGAACTTGATTTAAATCCATTTGGATGTCAACACTGGGAAGAAGTTGTGTCTACCTATACTTTATACCTGAAAGGTTGGTCTTGTGAAACCTTACCCTCAAGAAGTAAACCTCTCCAGTTGAAAACCTTTGTGGGGTTTTTGGAAGAAATCAATCTAAGAAAGCCTTTTTGTATTATCAGTACATATTCCAGTGTGTTATGGCCCCCTGTCCTGGACCTAGACTGGTCCCCTGTGCTATCCATTAGGATAAGAACAGTTATTGGTTTTCGCAGTTAATCCGACATGTATGTCGGAATAACTGTGAATCTCCAAAACCATGATGAAAGCCATGTCAAATAATGAGGTCAAAGGTGATTATGTACATGGGCTGAACAGCTGATTTCTGTTGTAATTCACGAGCCTCGAGGTGTGACTTCAGATGTTCAGGCTATTCTATGTTCGACTCTTTGTCCAGACAAACGTGGACCCCATTGTTTTCCTTTGTTGACCTATTGTTCCTTTTGTTGCAAGTCCTTGGCCTGAACTTTGAATGTCACTACTAATAGGTACTCGTCTATTTTTGCATTGATATTATATTAATCATAAATCATACAAAACATTTCCAGCAAAAGGGATGTTGGCCTTCTCAACTATAAGAGGAGTCTTATCATATTTTTGATATAATGTAATATTTATATTCAGGCATGGTGGCTGTATGCTTCATTTTTGAAAGGGCAAGAGCACCAAGGCATTTTCTCCTTGGTAAAGGGCACCCTATGAGGAAATTGTAAAATTCTACTGAAGCATTTCAAGGGCACCAAGGTAATGACAAGGAGCATGGAGGCAATCGCCTTCGTTGCCTCCGTAAAGTATCAGGCCTGTATTATGCAAAAACTTTGCATCACAAGCCTGGAATTACGCAGAGGGCCATGGCCTCCGTTGCCCTGGTCTTGGCCTTGGTGCCCCTTCAAAACTTTCCCATAGACTTTAAGTTTTCCAATGGAAGTACCTTTTACAAAATGAAATGGCCTTGCCCTTTCCAAAAGGAAATTGCTAAAGCTGCATAATCTGTATACCATATATACCCATTGCCTTTAGGTCTAGGCTTATTTCATGGGATTGGTTAAGTGTGGAGCTAAACCTTGCATTCTCCTGAAGACCAGCAGAGTATACTGTTTGAAATGTCGGGACCACACTGGCTCTTTTAAGAGCCAACACTCCCACAAAAGAGATTTACACATGGTTGTACCCGCAAATTTAATATTTATTTATAGTTTCTTCCTATAAACCTTGTTTGGATACCATGTCTTAGCCTGTAATCTAGCCTTAATACCATTACATTATGAAGTTTTACATGGCACCATGCTATGTGAGATGATCAACTGTGGACTGGACTGCAGGCTAGCCAGACACTCCTTACTGCACAGTCAGAATGACAGTTGACTCTATGGTATAATGACAGCATCTGCTATGATGACAGAACTCATACTGTTTAATGAGACTCAACTTACTGGTCATAATTTTAAAGGGGCAGTAGGATTCTGAATCAGAACATTCTTCCTGATCCTCGAGGCATAATTTGTGGGAAATTTTCTAAAAAACTTGGAAAGCATGTTCCAGAAAACAATAACAACCCAAGTGAAAATGTTTCTTTGCATTTATACCTTAACCATAGGTCCTTTTGGTTGGGACGTAACAGCTAATTCTAGTTTTCTCAATATTTAAATTTGTTAAAGTTTGGGGTTTTTGGGTGGGTCCAAACAGATTTGAAAAAAGGGGCAAATTTCTACACTTTGATTGCTCAGGATAAGCTGGACAGTCTTTTAGTAAGGAGTGCTTGGGACCACAGTGAAAGAGGGCCCCATGGGTAGTAGGTCCCTGCAGCAATGGGCAAAGTATGAGTAATAAGACTCTGTCGAGCAGGTCAAAGGGTCAAGTTAAACATTCCCGCCAGCTGGAAGACCAAGGGCAAGGTCTTTGGATTTATGGACCTGAGTCTGCAGAGCAAAGAGTAAGCTTGAATGTAGTGGATGGAGCTTAAAGGCAGTGGACACTGTTGGTAATTACTCAAAATAATTATAAGCATAAAATCTTACTTGGTAACGAGTAACGGATAGTATTAAACATTGTGAGAAACAGCTCCCTCTGAAGTAACAAAGTTTTTGAGAAAGAAGTAATTTTACTTCGAGAAGCCACATCAGTTTTATCATTGGATAATTTATACAATGACCCCTAGACACTTTACGCTCCATCACCGCACCAATTTGCAATGACAAACATTTATACAGTGCATGCTCTTCAACCAGGACAAGTGGGGAAGAAGGAAAAAAAGTACATGGCAATTTGTATTCCCTTGAAGACAGGAATGTAATTACTTGTGAGATCGGCTATCATGTGGGACTCCACAGACATTAAGGACAGGCTCCCTCAGTGACCCCTTGCTGTTCTGACATTTAAACATTGTAACAAGATGCACCATTGTATGGAATGTCTTATATACACCTCTCCTACGTCTTACTGTTGAATCTCCTTATTGTGCACCCAGTTTGTCCTGAGCAGACTTGGAATTTCATCTTTGAGAGGGCAAGGCCATTTTCATTTTGCAAAGGGCACTTGCATGGGAAAATCGTTTAACTTTAGAATTTGTATCACATTCCCATTTGCAGGAAGTACGAACCAGGCTGAAGACTACTTTTAGCTGGTGTTGCCATGGTGTTTTTCCCAATCAGTGTCAGGTGATGAGTTACTTGTTGTTGTCTAGTATCCACTGGGTCTGTTGTTAATTATAGACTGTGTTGAGAAAGCACCTCTAGGAGCTAAGATTGGATTATAGAACACCAGGCTGGGTGTCTCTACTCACCCCTAGAGGCCAATTGTCTACAGTCCAGGATGACCTTACTACCAAGGACACTGTTATGTAATACCTGGTGTTTGTTACAGTTGTGTGGTCTCAAACCCCATGAATGGCGAGGTTTATAGCTCCAGCTTGTTTCCACCATTGAGCTGAAATAGAAAGTGTGTTGCTGTAATTTGGCTGCCTACCCATTTTTGTTTAGTCTACTTCTTATCTGTGGTCTACCCAAATCTTTGGCTGTGGTCTAACTAGGGATTTGTCAATTTAACTCATGAAAGCTTGTGTCAACGTAGCCTATATGTGCAGGCCTAAACAGTCTGAAAACCAATGCTTCCATTTGCCCTGATCAGTGATGCTGTTAGTGTTATGGCCGCCATCTTGGATTGATTCAGAAATTACCCTAATAAAACTAGTTTTCTTAATATCTTTGCTTCTAATAGAACTTTGAATTTAACTTTGACTTTGCTACCACATTATGCTGCTCTTTGGTAGCATTACCTTGTTTGGTAGATACGTGCGCTATATAAGACTTCGATATTATTATTATTATTATTATTATTATTATTATTATTATTATTATTATTATTATTATTATTATTATTATTATTATTATTATTATTATTATTATTATTATATTATTATATTATTATATTATTATTATTATTATTATTATTATTATTATTATTATTATTTATTATTATTATTAT